>NW_027105331.1:301037-335784 GCF_000696795.3 Halyomorpha halys
TCCTTATTACAATATAATAATTTATTTCATATTACACAGCAACGTTTCGGGAGATTTCCCCCATCTTCAGGCTGTTGTTTCACAGTCATGCTGCAGCACAATTCGCAGATTCTGTAAGAATTTTACATTAATATTTTTCATACGGTCTTCATTCATAACTGTGTAATTGTGCTGCAGCATGACTGTGAAACAACAGCCTGAAGATGGGGGAAATCTCCCGAAACGTTGCTGTGTAATATGAAATAAATTATTATATATGGTAATAAGGAAGAAATTGTTGTCATTCACTAAATCAAGTTAATACCTTAAGAATCTTCCAGTCAAAGGATTATTAAATTTAGAAACATACAACATATTTACCTGTTATATTATTTTGTACAGTTGTAAATTACATTAAATAAATAATAAAAAAAAAATATTAAGTAATTAAAGCATATATACCTAAATGTTTATAAAAGTGAAACTGTGCGGAATGTTTATCTAATAGTTACCAAAAACCAAAATAATACTGACATAAATCATACTTGATCAGTTTGAATTCATTACAAAAATTGTTTATTTAAGTATTTTAAACTAGTTTTTTTAAATGCCATCTTTATCTCTCGCGAATGAGACAACCCATGACGCTGACTTTCCTTGAAATTTCGAAGATGACATCAGACCTTTTGTCATCGTGAGGGCACAGATAGAATTGGGAGAATGGGAACTCATAGTATCCTGTATGAGATGTCACTTAAAAACTCCTTTAAAAAAAACATAAATATGTTGCACAAAATCACTTATATATAATGAGTTATTAAGCCTTTCCCGTAATCCAGTATTACTCGTCAATCAGACATATGGAAATCCTGTAGGACAATAAATAATTTTTTTTTAAACATAAGAAGTAAGGTTTAAATAGGAACATTTTTTATTGTTAATATAAATAAAAAATATCCAAAAATATGAAGCCAGAGGTATACAATACCGTGATAAAGCCAGCTATGAAATCCTGAGACCGGGGCTCTAAGGTACCCTAGAAAGCAAAATCGGGAAATTTGAAAGGAAAATCCTTCGTACCATTACGGGAGCGATCTGGAATCAGAGCCTTAACGCATAGAGGAGAAGAACTAACAGCAAACTGCTTGCAGAGTCTGGTCAGTTAATTTCATGATGCAGAGGCAAGGAGGTTAAGATGGACGGGAAATGTGGCTCGAAGCAATCCATTAGGACGCCTCTACACAAACATGAATGCTAGCAAAGTTAGCAAAAGATCTCATGGGAAGCCAAAAACAGATTGATACAGAGAATCAACAATGATGCAAAAGACATGCATGCAGAAAACTAGAAAGCACTAGCCCAAGACAGGCAGCGTGGCTAAAAATCTACAAGTTCTGGATAGTCAACCGAAAGAATAAGGGCTAAATGGATAGAGTGAGAGAAATGCTTTATTCATCCATTCTGCCCAAATACATCGTGTTGCTACATTACACAGCATACTAATCAATCCGTGATCGGACATATAAATTACATATTTTTACACGAAATAATATAAAGAAAGGAAACAGTTTTTTTTTTCCCCCAGTTTCCTTTTACGATCAATTCCAGTCCACACACTAAATACAAATATTTCAATTCATTCCTTTTTTATTTCCCTTTCTTGTTCCTTCCATTTCACAATTTCACATTTTTTATTTCATTTGATCGATAAATTCACTCCCCGAATTCACCCTCTCAGATCCTCTCCAGTGACCCGTTAAACAAATTCACTATTAGAGAGCAATGTAAGATCAAACCAGAGAAATAATAGTCACAGCAGTAGATCAGTTTAAACAAAGAACAAGAAAAACAAATAAATGAATTCCTTCTACTAAAACAAAACTAATACATAAATTTAAAGGAAAATATAATAAAAAGTTGGTTAAAAGATGTACATGAATAGATAAAATAAGTTTAAAAAAAAAATTAAATAATACTAATAAAATAATTTAATGAATAAATAAGTTAGAAAACACAAATCGACAGTTCCACATACTAAAATATAAATCAAAGAATCCATCGGCTACTTCCAAATGCCTAACTTTGGTGAATTTTATTTCAAATTATCGAACTGATTGTGATCATGAATAAATCACCTTCTTGTACAACTGTTGTACAAGAAACAGTACTTCTTCACTAAGTACTGAACACCTGGCAATTCCTTGTTGTGGTAAATATTTTCATTTTCAAAATCTTTTTCTGCTTTTATTTTGAGAATAAGTTGATTATTCGTCATAAGAAAAAAATAAATAAAAAATAATAATATTAACATTAATATCGTATCTATTAATTAAATGGGCTGTTTGTTAGTATTAAATTTAATATCCAAGCATTTATCCACGACTCAAAAAAAAATAAAAATAATAATGCTGAGTATGCATTGGAGAATATATAAGATATTATTTGTGCCTAAAAAAAAAAAAAAAAAAATCGATCATTTGTTAAAGAATATTTTGCACGACGAATAATGGGAATAACATATTAAAAATAGTTCGTTATTAATCCAATTTGTTCGTTTATTATCTTATTTTGTCAAACTCATTTTCGAACCTAGGTTGAATTTGTATTTGTTTTTACTTAAATAATAACATATCTTAATCAATATTCAAGGTGATAATATTTAATTAATCTAGCGTTATATAATCAATACATAGCTTGATAATTTATTTGAAGCAACATATATTACTAAAACGTAATTACTTCCAATGAAAGGAAACTAAAGTACTATCCATTACAACGTTATGGTTATCTTTCTTAGACCCTTCAAAAAGAAAATCAACCAAAAAAAGATGGCCCTGGCATTTAGACCATCCGTGAATTTCTGTCACGACAGCTCTGACCTGGCGTGGGAACAATGCAAGTTGTCCATGTTAATGTGAGTCGATATGGAACTCAGACTATCTCGCTGGCGGCAGGCAATGTTTAATCTCGAAGTCCAATACGAAAAATCCATGCAGATATCATTGTTTTTAAAACAATCTTTTTTTTGTTTAAATAAATAATTTTTATCTCAAAACAATTTATACTTCTTTATTAGTCCGACGTTTCGGCCAATTTGGCCATCCACAATTAATATCCTTATCCTTATTAATAAAATTATATGATTCCCTAATGTTTTAATGTCTCATAGGGTAATTGTGGACTGAAATTAATGACCTGGATAGAATAGCTTGCATAAAGTTTTTTAAAATCGACGTGGTTCTAAAATTTTATTAAGGTATGATAATTTATTTATAATATTGTAATTTGTTTAAAATTGTTAAAAATCATTCAAAATCAAAGTATAATAAATGCTGTTTGTGATAGATTGTCCTTGAGGATGGCCGAATTGTCCGAAACGTCGGACGTATAAGGAGAAATATAAATTGTTTTGATAATAAAATTGGATAAAATTTATTTATTTAAACTATAATTACCAGTCTCAAGAAAGTATAAATATTATATATAATTTTTTTTTTTTTTTTTTTTTTACGGTTTATGGCATATTAATTTACCAAAATAATAAGTTGTGGTATTCATTCACCGAAGAATTCGATGTTCATTAATTTGTTATAGTAGTTTCTCTAGAACACACCGTATTATAACAAAGTTATAGGTAAAAAAATCCAAAAAATCGATTTGTTACTTAATGGATTTATTTACCAATTAGTAACAGTTTTATGACTGCTATAAATGCATTCCCGTGTTAAGTGTGGCAGAATCTAATTCTTAAAATTATTTGCAGATATATATTTTATAGTCTAGTTTTTATGCATTAAACTCGGAGTTGGATCAACTTTATGAGATTTAAGGAAGATTTTTTATATATAAGATAACACTCCAAACTCTTTAAAAGGAATGACAAAAAGCAACTTAATTAATAAATATTATAATTAAAGAATGTATAATTTTGTAGTTGTTAGTAATTTATTTCATGAAAACCAAATTTAAAAAATAAAATAATTCAACCAATCCTAGTCCAAACTAGTTTGAAAAAATCTATTACTATACTTTTTTAATTAATATAATTCTTTTAATACACAGGAAATATTACGAACTAAATATTTTTATTTTCTGTTGCTAATACGCAATTAATTGAATAATGAATTAGATATTTGTTTTTATAATTATTTCATGAGAATAAGATTAGATTGAATGTAAAATATTAGTAATATCAAACGTTTTTCTTATTTGATTTATTATTAGCCAATTTTTCGGTGCACTGTCACACCTTTTAATTTATTTGATCCATTGTATAGTTCATACTTTTTTTTTAAAAAATGGTAATAAGTAAGAATTCTAATACACCTATAAAATTATTTTAGTTTATAAAATAGTTATAAATATAAACTCAAATATGTGTTGCATATTATAGATAAAGACAAAAGATTTTTTGATTAAATAAAATAAAAAAATTTAAATGTAAAGTATAAATAAATAACTAGAAAAAGTAAAGAATAAAGAAAGTACAGTCAGAAGTATCTTTTCACGATAAGATTTTGACATGCTGCAGCAGATTTTGAATTTTCCTATTATGAAGCGTATGGTTTTATTTGGTCTATGATACATCCATTTTCTTCGTTCTATGTTCTATTTGGACACCACTGTTTACATATAAAATATTTTTGTGTTTATATATATATTTTTTTATTGGAAACAATTATTTAATTTTTTTTTCTGTACCCTCCTGTCCTACAGTATCCTTTCTAAATACTCCACTAACGCCTGTTGAATAGATTCGATACTTCGGACTCCATCTTGACAAGAGACTTATTTGGAATCCACACACAAGACTGAAACGACAAGAAACTGCTCGTAGATTCCGATTGCTACAACACTTACTTGACAAACGCTCTAAATTTCCCATTCACTACAAAAATTAGTATACAGTACGATAATCAGACCAATTTCGACATATGGAATTGAGCTCTGGGGCTCCACCAAACCATCAAATTCCTCCCACATCGAATCCTTACAATCCAAAATCCTTGATGCTCCTTATTACGTTACAAATAAACTCATTCACAAAGACCTTAACATCCCATTCGTTGCAGAATTGGCCCAAAACAGATATGCGTCTTTTCATTCCAAACTCCTTAACCATCCTAACCCATTAATACTTAATCTTTCATCCTTAACAATCCCTGATAATCCTCCGAGGCGTCTGAAAAGAAGGTGGCCACGGGACCTTCTGATTTAAATTAATGTTTGAAGTACCACCGATGGGTGGTTCCTTTTCAAGATTTTGAAGTGTATATGAAACATACAACATATTTACTTATTGTATTATTTTGTACAGTTGTAAATTACATTAAATAAATACAAAAAAAGAAAAATTATTTTTATCTGAACATACGGATTTGAGCTTTGGGGCTCCACTAAACCATCAAATTCCTCCCGAATCCTATTATTACAGTCCAAAATCCTTCGTAAAATCCTTAATACTCCTTACTTTGTCACGAATCAAGTCATTCATCAGGACCTCAATGTCTCATATTTTGCCGATTTAGCCAGAACCAGATACCAATCCTTCCATGATAAACTTCCCAACCACCCAAATCCACTTGTTTCTAACCTAGCTTCTCCTTTATTACTTAATAATCCTCCTAGGCGTCTGAAAAGAAGATGGCCTTGAGATCTTCTCCTCTAGGAATGTTATTGAAGTTCTATCAATGGTTAGATTCGCCACATGTTTGTATTATGTCACTATGTCACCTACAGAAAATTTACTTGTTATATATATTATTATACAGTTGTAAATAAAAATAAATACATTATTAAAAAAAAATTATTTTAAGAAATTTATTTTTAATTTTCCAATAAATTAATGTACTGGTAGTTCAGTTTTTCCAGGATTTTTTAAACAAAAGTCAAACTTTTTTCACAAGATCGTTTGCAACAAACGCAAATATTGTATATGATACAGTTATAATCCAAATATTTACTTGTATATAACGGCAATATGGATCAAATAGTTCCCAGTTTTGTCAAGGCGTATAAATACAGAATGTTTTCTTCTGAGGAGATTCGTGTCTAGACAGATCTAGATCGACATTTTCAATAAAAACAGATGTAAATCATCAATGAATGGTTGAGTCTGTACTGTACTGGACGGGGTCGTAAGTTACGGTCGGGTGAACTCAGTTCAGTCTGGCATGGAGTTAAAGTTAAGTTCAAACGCAAGCAGTTAAGTAGATTACAATACTATAGTATCTGATAGTTATTTTCATAATAATGACCATTAATGAAGTAAAGTTAATGATTACTACAGGGTTTCATTTGGCCTGAATTCAAACTCTGAACAGGGAAGGAATACTTTTTTTTTTAGTAATTTATTTATTGTTATTTATAACTGTATAAAAATAAAAAATAAAAAATAAATAAAATGAGTAGTTTGACCTGAATCTAATTCATTCCCTACCTCAAAACGAATCATTTTGTAGGCTTTAAAACACAGGACCGAACTTAAGTTCCATGGGAACGAACTTTAAATCTTTATAACCCAATTTGTAATCGATCCGCCGACTTCCCTCTGACACCTTTTTTTCTTTGTTTTGAAACTTCTCACTTAAAATAATTAAATAACTTTTATTTAAGTTCCGTCACGAACTTAAAAATCGAGATATTGATATTCGACACTTATCCATAAAATCCACTTTTTATTGGTACCTCATTCGTCGAAATCTATACTGCTTGAGAGCCGGAAAAGGGATCCATACAACCGTATTAGATATATGCACTTTGTACAATTATGATCGATAAATTTAATTGCAATTGTTTTTTTTTCTTTTGTTAATTTTAATTTTATTTGTTCATCCTCATCCATCCCACATATTTCTTTTCAAGTGAACTTTTACAAGTTCTGAACTAGTTACATCAAATAAAAAAAATAATAAGAAAATAAGGCACAATAAGATGTTAAGATTTTCGCGTTTATTTAAATTGAGGTCTGTTCAAAAATAACCAGGGATTTTCTTCCAGTTTTATAAAACAATCTAACTCGCGTGTTTGAAACAATAAATAAAACCTCTCGTTCAATTTTCATATGGATTGTCAACTTTCAAAAAATCCTTCAATTATATCTAAATGCTTTAAGAATTTCGATTTTGATGATGTTCATTATATTTGATCATAAACAAGAAAATTTTTCTATAAAAATTAGAAAACTCCGATATAAAATATGAGCATGAGATTCTGAAATTTCATACAATCATTAACATTCATAGAAAATATAAGAATAATTGTAAAGTAAAAAGTGGGAGCACGTGAGAATTTTCATAAAAAATGTGGGCGAAAACAACATCTTTTATTTTATCTTTTGCATCAACTTTTTAAAATTACGAATTTTTATTTTAAAAAGTCATTGAACTGAAATGAGGGAGTAAAATAAAATTAATTAACATATATCTTAAATTTCGTATGATAAACTAAATAATACAACACAAGATATTTAAATTTACCGATGAATAGTATTATAATATTTTTTGGGCGAATTCTAGTGTACTAAAAATTTGTAAATTTTTTCCCGAAACAGCTTAAAAATGCATTTTAGTAACAATGATTCAAAGACGAAAAGAAGTACCATAAAACGAATCTGTTTCCCAGGGGTCTTTAAAATCTTAAACCGTTAGGCATCACAAAAGCTGCCGACTTTTTTTGTGAAACACTTTTGTAATGTTTATGTTAATGAGTCTGGACTACACGGAGAGGGATTGTTGCACCCCAGCTCAGCCAGTTAAAAGAGATTCATGTTCTTTTATATGAGGAGATAATACTACACTCAGAGCATTTATGCATAATACTAAAATTAGGTGATACTACATATACAAAAAAAAAAAAATAGTTTCATTATTTTTTTATTTTATTCCTTTAAAAAATTACATCCAATACGGTTCGACCAGATGACAAAATCTATCGATCGGTGCTCAAAAAACATAGACATAAGTGAAATGTAAATATTACAGTATAGACTATTAGGGCGTGGTGGGGGCTAAACAATTTTTTAGATAAATCAATATGAATTGATCTCAATTTAATTAACAACTACTAAAATGAAAATAAAGTAAAAAATAAAAATAAAATAATTATTAAACAAAAATTTAAATTAAATTAAATAAAAAATAACTGAAAGGATTATGAGGTGAATAATAAAGCTGCAAATTTACAATAAGTAAATTAATATAATATTAATAATAATAATGAGAATAAAACAAGATGATACAGAATGTGATAAAAATGACTAAGTCATTTACTAGATCCTGACGATGTTCCATATTTTCACCTTAAACAATTTATATATATATTTTATGTTGGGTTTTATAGAGTATATATGTTATGAAATGTATAATCAGCAAATGAATACTTTTTTTTATTTCAAATATTTATTAGATTAAACCTACATTTCAAATATCTATTAGGGAGGAAAAAAGCTAAAGAATACCTAATAAGGACAAATCAAGCTAAGTAAGAATTTTATCGTAAAAATTAATATTTTATGATAAAATATTCCTAAAATCATTTTTACTATAGTAACTTAGCTACAGGGTGTATCGCAAGAATAGTAAACCTCAAATGTCACAGATGAATTGTATGATCCAATGTCAATTAGGGAAAAATTAAACCGTCAGTTACTATTCTTTTATTTTAACTTATTTTTTGTCAAATAAAAAAAAAAATTAAGTAGAATTTAATTTAGAAACCATTTGATGGACTGGTTTTAATAAAGAAAAAACGGGCTTGAAGACTTTCTACTGGCTAAATTAAATGAATATATACTTATATAGGGAGATGGTCAGGGTTGCGGTCAAAAGAGAAATAAAAATAGTTTCCAACTATTTATTTTTATTTCTCTTTTGACCGCAACCCTGACCATCTCCCTATATATCAATTTTTACGGTCAACTATACATACATATATAGAATATATACTTAATTTAGATTTTGTTTTGTTTAAGTTTTAACTGAATAAAAATTTCTTTTTTGGTATACATTTTTATTATTTTTCCACTACATTTATTTCAAGGATAAATTCATAATGAGTTTGAAACAATAAAGGTTTGTCTATTTACTGTCACTTACCTATGTATAAAATATATATTATGGGGAAGAATTACAATTATGAAGAATTTTCATGTTTTTGATGGAAATTCACGAGGAGTCCAAATAACCAATTCTTGCAAAATGGTCTGTATGGATAATAGGCTCAGCTCAAAAACGAGAAGTCTTAAGAAATTGAAATTAAATATTTAAGCTGAGTATATGCCTAGAAAGTGACAGCAACCTTTTTGATAAAATCGGCCGTCTGGAAGTGACACTTTATAGAATCGATTTTTCATATTTTTCCGATTTTCTCGAAAATGAATTTTACGATTTTAATTAAATTCGGTACATCAACGAACGATTGAATGATCTTAAATTTTAGACAAGTCTTTTTCTCATTAGAGTACTCTGACAGAGCTTAAACGTGAATTTTTCAGAAATCTTTCCCCTAAAGTATCTTTAATTTTCTTTATTTGAAAAAAAATAATTCTCACTGTCATCAATAATAAGGAATGGATAAATACAAAATATTAAAGAATTTTATGAGTAACTGATGAATAAAAAACGAAAAATAGCTGTTAGAACTGGAAAAGCCGAGACTGTTCGACATTTCCCGATTGCATTACGAATTCTTTATCTTTTTTTCAAACTGTGTATTCTTAGCAGAAACAAAATTTATATTCGTAATTCCAACCCAAATTAACCGGCAATTAATTTCCAGATGTTTCCAATAATGAATTTTTAAAAGTTCAAGAAGGTTCAAAATTTACTAAAAAAAAAAGTGAGTAGAACGCAGATATTAACTCAGTGTAAGCTGACGAATTTACATCTCATCATTTACACTCTAAGGAAATAGGGGTGTACATTTCAAACTTCCCGGACTTACATAAGCTGGCTAAAAAAATAAAAAACCAAAAAAATCCAAAAGGTGGTACAAACCAATATTAACAGTACCTAGTTAATAAATGGATATATACTGCAATATTTTATCTTATAAAAAAAAAAATAAATATAATTGAGTGTATGTAAGAACAGAGTTTTGGTCTATTCAATGCATGTCCAAAAATCGGTACTGTGCAGTTTCTTAAAATTAATAATGAGACTAAATAATTGACATAAGAATTTTCGGTTTCTACAGTATGAGGCAAATTAATGAAAAAGAAACTTGTTTTTATTTTTATGTTTTTATTTTTATTCAAAATAACTTCCTTGAGCTTTAAAATATTTTTCATTGTCCTCAAAATAGTTTTCTTGTCCATAATTCAAAGGAACTATTAGGCTTTTGAATTTGTGAGCTCATGAAATGAAAAAATTTTCTAGTTTTTATTTTGAAATATGAATTATGTTTGAAGCGCTTTAAAAAAATGATGGCCAGTTGAAAAACTTTTTAATTTTTATGGAAACGCTAGAAAGTATTGTGAATCTAAAGGTTGAAGATGACAGGCAGAAAATATCTCAGGGCAATTTCCATGACTCATACTACAGCTCCTGAAATTGTCATTTTGTCTCTGTCAGCGTGCCTTCGGATCTAAATGTTTACTTTTTAGCCTGAAAGGAAATCATTAACTATCACAATACACTGCAATGTAAGGTATCATATTTAAAATTGAATTTAACTCAAAGAACCAAAAAGTATGATAATCTCTCCTATATCTATTTTCCTGATTTTAATGTTTAAAGAAATTAATCATAAACGGCTAAAATAACATCAAAAAACACGATTTTTGTGTTTGAGTTCTATGTGCCAAATTTTGATTCATTCCGCATAGCTAATAGACGAAAACAATTATTTACAAGATAAAATTTGCTTTTGTAGAAACTGGAACGATTTTGGATTCTAGTGATTTTGTTTTTTCAATTGTTACTTAATAACCAAAACTTACTTACAGTTTCTGTTTTAAATTTGAACAAAATTGCAACATTTCGAAATCAAAATGAGCTTATTAAGACCACTAATTTCAAAAACATACCAAGACCAAATCCAAAGATTGACAATTTTCTCCAAGAGGTGAAAAGTTTTCATGATTTTCTCTTATTTCACAAAATATTCGTTCAATAAGAACATAGAAAAGGAATTTAATGTAAATTTAAATAGCTTTATTTTAGCGCATTTTTTTTTTAGGATCAATGGTTCTCTTAAAAACGGTGATAACCAAAAAAATTGACAAGTAGAATTTAAAAAAAAAAATGGAAAAAAAATTGTTCATATTGAAGTTATTAAATTTGTTTTTATTCAAATAAACAGATTGAATATAAAATATACTGGAAGAACAGGAATAAATGAATGTACTCAAAACTATCGAAGTGGTAATATTAATGTTTTATCAAATAGTAATAAACGTTATATGAAATTATTCCTACACTATACGGTTAGAATTTTTAATTAATTCTATACATAAAACTTTAATAAAAATTTAGTAACTAACATTCTCTCTCAATTTCACTTTTGAATATGTTGGGTTATTCGCCATTTTTAAGAGAATCTTTGAGCCTAAACATTTTTTATGGCCTTATATAAGAGTTATTATTTTCGTTTCAGAAATAGGAGAATAAAAGAATATTTTTGACAATATTTGTCAGAATCAGGTTTTCATAATTTTGATATTTGTTGCATTTTGGGGGGAAATTGTCAATGAGTGGAAAGCTATATCTTGAACTTCTCCTAATTATAAAAAAATTAAAAATAGGAACTGCAAGCTCTCTCCCCATCGCTTACTTTTATTATTAAGTAACAATTGAAACATAGCGCTAAAATTCGAAATATCGTTCTGGTTTCAACAAAACTTCATAATTACAAAATTAAGGTCATGGTTATAATTCGATACATATAATCAACATTTAATTTTTAAAATAAAAACTAAAAAACAATCAACATTTTTGACCAATGTAAGTCATAAAATTTTCACTAAATTGGTAAAGATAATTCTTCAAATACTTTCTGAGAACAATAACGATTATTCAGTAATCAGTAGAAGTTACTATTTGCTATAGATGTTTTCCTAGATTACACCGTACAAACTTCATCTCAATTTTACCCCCAACTGGAAGAACAAGAAACAGTTTTTAATACGAAATATATATCACAGGAAAAAGAATTATTAAACAGTTATAAGGAGGTTTAAACAGTTATAATTGTACTGTTATTAAACAGTTATAATTCTTTAAAATAAAGAATTTTAAGCAAGAAGAAAAATTAATTCCTAAGATAAAAATAAATATATTAAATTATAATACAATATCAAAATTAAAAATGGCCATGAAAACCTCATCAAATCTTTTTCTGTTTATGAGATTAGCCCAAGTTTTAACAGACATAAAACGGCCATATTGTATTTTAGCACTCTGAAAAACTAATCACAGGGTTTGTGAATACTACTTTTTTTTTTAAACGTATTGGCAACTTTCTATAGGAAGTATAATAATATATTTTTTAAAAAGGTTTATGGTGCTCACATATGTTATTTTATTTCTACCTAGCTGCACAAATCCGCTCAAAATAAATAAAATAATCTTCAGAAGATGGGACAGATTTCGATTTTAAATAAAAAAAAACCTTTTAATACGCTGAAAAGTTTATATGCAACACAACTAAAAATATTTAATTTGCGAATAAATTCTTATATGAAGTGATAATAATAGTAAATAAAAACCCACCATGGGTAACACCTTATATTATAAAGGAAATAAATTGTTTTTAAAATATAAAATCTGATGCATATCATTTCGTTTTAGAAATTATAGGGATAAGTACGTTAACTTTATTTCCAAGTAAGTTAAATGAATGATTATTTATGGTTACTAATAATTAAACCATTATCATGCCAATAGAACATAGATATTTTATTTTTGTTTTTGTTTTAATCATAAATAATATTATGTATTATTCCACTGTAAAAAAAATATATTATTCAAGATTCTGAAAAGTCCAGTTTGTCACAACAATGTTTCGCTTACAATCAAATAACGATTTGTAAAACTCTTATAATTCGAGGTCTTGATGTCTTCCAATTTCAATGGTATTATTTCCTCATCAACTTCCCAGTTAGTAGAAACGATTGAGGTCAGAGCCTAATAAAATCAACCTAAATATAAATTGCTACTCACCGGCGAAGTGAAGTCATTTATGAAGCTTGGAAGAGGAATTGGAGAAATACCGAACCAAACATGGACGTAGCCGGGAAGCTACTGAGGCGGTAAGTGGAAATAGAAGGGAACCCATGTTGGCGGTCTTAATCCAGTTTGCTGTACAAGGGTTGATCCAGGCATTGTTTTTAAGTGGGGGGTGCTTAAAAAATAATACGAATCTATTAATTCTACTAATATTAATAATAAAACTTTATTAGCTGTATTTACAATTATAAAATTACTATTTCAAGTGATTACGGATGCCCTTCCACACAATCAATCAGTATTTGATTACACATAATAAAACTTGTAATAAATTTAAGAAAAATCATCCACAAAGACCTTAATGTTCCATTTGTAACCGAACTAGCCCGAACGAGATATCAATCTTTCCATTATAAACTCCCTAACCACTCAAACTCATTAGTTTCTAATCTTGCTTCCTCTTTTAGTCCGGACAATTCTCCGAGGCATCTGAAAAGAAGATGGCCTCGAGACCTTATAAAATATTGTAAAAATATTTTTAGAGTGCTACCAATGGGTAGTTTCTCTACATGCTTGTACCATACCATTATGATTTCCTCAAATTTACATGATGTATTTTATGTACAGTTGTAAATATCAATAAATAAGTTCAATAATAAAAAAAAATTAAGAATCTTCCAAGATATTAATTGTCTAAGTTAGGAAAATTTTTATTTTTTTTTTTAATAACTTATTTATTGTTATTTACAACTGTATACATATATACACACCAAGTAAATTTACTGTAAGTTATATATGACATGATACAAACATGTGGAGAATCTACCCATTGATAGAACTCCAAAAACATTTCTAAAGGAGAAGATTTCGAGGTCATCTTCTTTTCAGACGCCTACGAGGATTATTTGGTAGGAAGGCAAAGCCAGGTTAGAAACGAGTTGGTTTGGGTGGTTGGGAAGTTTATTATGGAAGGATTGGTATCTGGTTCTGGCCAAATCGGCAACATAGGGGACATTGAGGTCCTGATGGATGATTTGATTTGTGACAAAGTTAGGAGCATTAAGGATTTTACGAAGGATTTTGGACTGTAAGGATTGGATTCGAGAGGAATTAGATGGTTTAGTGGAGCCCCATAGCTCAATTCCGTATGTCCAGATAAGGAAAAATTTAAACAAAAACCTACACAGAATAAAATATATAAAAAAAAATTGGAAGAAGATAGTTGACCGCATGAAGTAGATTGTAGGAAGATAGTCCGGGTGGCGGTCAATAAAGGTATCAAAATAGTAAAAGAAAACTATTTATTGTTAACCAAGTTTTTCCCCACTTTGCAGCGCTTTGTCAGGGCTAAATGAAAAACGAGATACAAACATTGTAAGAATTGACAAAACAATAAAATAAATCTACCGTGAAAATATGGAAATAAAATAAATAAACAAATATTTTTTTTTAGTCAATAGACTGTATCTATGTATTAATATCTAGTTTCTAGTCCTCCTAGATATATTATCCCTTAAATTATTACTATTATTTCTTTTATATATTTTATAAACAAAAATATTTGTTTATTTATTTCACTTTCGTATTTTCTCTGTATATTTATTTTAACGTTTTGTGAATTCTTACAATGCTTTATCTTGTTATCATTTAATCCTGACGAAGCCCTGCAAAGTGGGGAAAAACGTTGGTTAACAATAAATAGTTTTCTTTTATTTTTTTGATAGCTTTATTGACCACCACCCTGATCTTCCTCCAATACAAAAAAATATATATACATATTAGGGAGTTTATAATGGAAGGCTCGGGCTATATCGGGTGCATGTGGAACATTAAGGTCTTTATGGATGATTTTATTTGTGAAAAAGTAAGAAGCATTGAAAATTTTTCGATGGATTTAAGATATTAAGTATGGATACGAGAAGAATTATAAGGTTTAGTGGAGCCCCAAAGCTGAACTCCGTATGTCCAGATAGACCTTATTATAGCCATGTAGATCAGTCTTTTGTAATGGATTAGAAGTTTAAACGGTTTTTCTAGTTGTTATAGTCGGAATTAACATGCAGTTTAGAAACGCCTTATAAATTAATAAATAAAAAAAATGGAATATATACATTAACAAAATTAGCTTAATGAAATGTGTTTTTTTTTTTATGAACGTAGGGTTTAAGAGAACGTCTATTTTAACCTATTTATTTTATAAATGATATTTAGGTAAATGTTTTTTTTAACTGAAGTATATAGCAGTTCGAGCTAAAACTAGTTTTAATTGTTGAGTAATTATCGAGGGAAGATACAGTTCTTGGGGCATGGTGGTTATTTTTTTATAGCGAGAATAATTGTTGATTGTTTTCGAAGATAAATTAAGAATCATTTCCAGTTTTTTATAATTGGTTAAATACGTTGATCCAGACGTGTGAGTCTTATGTTAACTGTGATGAAATAACCGATTTATATAAAATTAATTTATTTTTGGAGCTTAATTTGGATTTTTTATCAAATTAAATTTTTTTTTTTGGTTTATACGCCTTCAACAGATGTTCAGCACATTTTAGAGACCTGTCTAGGGTGAAATCAAAGTATTGTACGTATTTTGACCCCGAGGGTTGAATTTGTGAATAAAAATCCTTGTGAAATGTCTTCTATATAGTAATTTTTTATTTACAAATCAATGTATCTGGGAGCCTTATAGAGATTGTTATAGAAATAATGTTATGTTACAACATAATATACATGGAAAATTTATAAATTAGATTGATTATTTCAATTTAGTATGTAGTATAAGTTAATATATTTAATTAAAATAATTTAATTGCAGTCTAAAGTCCTGAGAGTGGAGCAAAAAGGTCAAGTTGTCCACTATTTTTGTATAGATTTTTCAAATAGAAAACTATTACTAAAAGGATGATGATCCAGGCGTGGTCAAAGAAAAACTCAAATAGTGATTAAGTTATCTATATTGAGCCAACGTTTCGCCCCACGTTTCAGGGATTCATCAGGGCTAAAAAAAGATACAGACACTTAAATGATGTAAACATAAATTAACAAATTAAATGAAAAAGTTAAAAGATGTATAATGAAACGTAAATATTAAATAAGAATAATAAAAGGTTATAACGAAATAATATATAATATATAATAATACTACCTTGAGGAACACCAGCGGACTAAGAATAGAGGGATGAATAGGAACTCAATATATTTATTTTTTAAATTAGGCTGCCTTCTTTTGCTGATTAACGACCATTAAGAGACAAATAAATCTTTGGTTCATCAAACAGTCTTGTTTAAAACATGATGAATTCAACCAGTTTTTATGATCTTTATTAAAATTTTTCCAAAAAGATTAAAGCTAAATTGAGCTCTATACAGCGGTTGCCATTTTAGGATGTGGTGTTGAAGCTTCAGGATGTGGTTCCTGAAATACCGGATAGTCTACGATAACTCTCCAGTATTGTTTCACATCTTACATATAATTATAGTAGACGTTTAAAAAATTACCCTGATTTAAGTATTTATTGGAGCAATAAATGTTTTCAACTGACTGCCATTTAGTTCTCGCGTATCTTAAAATAAGCTGTATATATTCTTTCTTTTTTGTTTTATTAGTAGTTACTATAGTTTATAACAGTATCACTGATCAGTTATTAATTAATATGGAAGAAAGTAGAATTGTTGTTTTAAGTTATTAATTTAATTGATGTGTATATATGCATACAGTTGTAAATATCAATAAATAAATTATTAAAAAAAAAAGTTATTAATTATGAGTAAATTTTAACATAGGGTTATTTAATCTTGTGAAAACTTACAGAAAATTCAATATCACTTGCAGAGATGAGCTGAATTTTTTTTACGTCTATTTTGAAGGCACTGGTAATTTTTTGCGGCATACAGTAGTTGAAAAATGAAAAAATAAAATATCTTTTAAAGTTATTAGTAAAATCATCATATTTTATCCTGCCCTAATATGGCAGATTTTTCAAAATTACTACTGTCTATTCTTTTGTTTATTAACTATAACCCCTAAAGTATTACAGGTAGGTGGTAGGAAAGTTACTCTAGGTAGTATATTGTGAATGACTTGAGTGGGTAGGGCCGTTTGACATCCTCCTGGTTACTGCGTTGTGACTGCAGCGGCACCGTATTGAATTCGGCCAGAGAAGTTGACTTTTATTTCGTGGCGGTCCAACGAAAAAACACATGACCCCCACCTCGGTTATATATGGAATGACCTAGATATCAACCTGTTTTTGTTTTTTTTCTATCAAAAAAAACTTTATTTAATTGATAGATATTACAATCTGTCACGCTATTGTGGGCAATAGGTAATAGTGGTGAAAGATAACATTCATAATAAAATAAGAATGAAAATAAATGAATAAATCGAAGAAATAAAAATATAAAAAAGTGCATAAAAATTAATAAAATCTCTCTTAAAATATATACAAATATAAGAATAATGAAGAAATGAATATAATCAAACTATGTGTATGAAAAAAATAAATATATAAAATAATGTAATCTCTAGTCATATTTAGACTCTTATATACAATATTTACACAATCGACCTGAGGATCCCTGAGCCCACTCAGGATACCCCCACGTGTGAGGGGTAGAGCAAAGGTCATAAGATCCCAGCGCATCCCTCATCACTGGTAGTGAGCCGCTGGAGGCTGAGCAAATGCGCTAAAGCAAACACACAACGTGATTGGAGAATCTGATCATTGCCAGAACTCCAATTGTCCATTTTTATTCCAAAATAAGTCTCTTGGCCACTGCCGTTTCAACCTTCTAGGTGGGCTGTAGGGATGGGTGGAACTAGATAAGGTTTGAACCAAAGGATTAGGATGGTTGGAAAGGATTATATAGAATTTTGAGAACAGCCTGTATCTAAACCGCGTGTTGAATTGCCTTCCTCGTGTGATCAATGGCGCTGCACAATATTGAAGTCAAAAACAATTTTTCTACGGATTCTAGCGTCAAAAAAAAAAAGTTCTAACGATATCGACGAAACATTAGTGTTATGTTATCGAGTTCAGTAGTCATTAAGGAAGTTCATAATCAACTTTTAGAAATTCGCTAGGTTATTCTGAAATTTAATATTAACTATGATAAACTGATACGTTTTTAGTCAGCTGCAATGCCGACAGATGTCGTTCAGGTAGCCAAGACTTGGAGGTTGTTGAAAAAAACTAGCTCTTTGTAAAACACATGCTGTTTTTTTTTCTTCGGCGCACGTTCTATATTTGTTGTCCAGCAGATGCTTCCTAAATGATTTAAAAATATCATGTTTCTTTTCCAATCTGGTATAAGATGAATTTAATTCTCGAAGGACATTTTTGTTGATCCGATCTGTACTAGTTCACGTTTCTAATTTTGATAGTATAGAGGCTCAAGTTTGGTTAATATCAACAATAAACGGCCAATATCTGCGAAAAGCGTATAAAAAATATATATTTGAATTTTTTCAAATTCTAATGGATCAGCATGGAAGACTACATCAACTTTCAGCGAAATGCAAATCTAATTTTAATATTTGTGTTCATTATTTTATTGAATAAAGTTTTATGGATTGATATATGTAATTTATATTAAAAAATAGCCCAAAAATTTGTACCAATATCAATTCAGTACTTTTGGTGAGAAAAAATAATATTTTGAAACTTTATAAAATTATAAAATTCGGGAAATCATATTTTTAATATTAAACAATTGACACGAAATTAGTTGATACTGCTATTTTTAATATTGTCAACTGTTTTTTTTTTTTTTTTTTTTATAATAGTCATTGATTATTTTTTCAATATATTTTTATGGTTTTATAAATGTATATTTTAATAGAACACAGTTTTATAATTAATATAGATTTCAATTCGGTATTCAATTGTGATGTTGGGTGATACTATATGTCATGTCGATATCATGAATTTTAATCTTCGATTCTGGCCCTAATAATTTTGGAGTGATAGTTGAATAACAGAAGTAAGATTTCGAAAAAAAAAAAAAAAAAACTGAAGTGACTTAAACTTGGACTAGAGTTCACCAAATAATAACCATTATTATTGGAGGAACCACATATTATACTTTTTATAAATATATAAAATCAGGAGAATTGCTTAAGAAAGATTTTAAATTACTTTAATTTTAATCTTCTTACAGTTCATGAGAATGATATATCCCTTATAAATAAGGATGGACGACAACGAAGACAGGTCTATATAACATGTAAGTAGAGACACGATTTTGCATCTTTCTTGTTCAGAAATCCTATCTTCAAATTCAGCCAAACCTCGACAGAAATTTGAATCATAAAAGAGATTCCATCTTGACAAGAGATTACATGGAATGTGGGGATTCTTCCTACATATTTCCTTTTAATCCGCTCCTACCTCTCTGATAGAACCTTTAAAGTAAATCATAACCTAGCCTACTCAACTCTCTTTTCTCAGTCCGCCGGGGTTCCTCAAGGTAGTAGCTTGGGTCCCATTCTTTATACGGTTTATACAGCTGACATCCTAACTCACCCTAACACAGCCCTAACAACATAGGCTGATGACACATGTATACTCTCTGCTGTAAACAATGACCCTACTACTGCATCACATACACTACAGACACGCATAACATCCATTGAAGAATGGTGTCAAAACTGGAGAATCAAAATAAATCCTGACAAATCGCACTAGATCACCTTTACTCTCCGTCGTAAGCCTCCAGTATCCTTTCCTAATACTCCACTAACGCCTGTTGAACAGATTCGATACTTAGGACTCCATCTTGACTAGAGACTTACATGGAATCCCCACACTTGTCTGAAAAGACAGGAAACTGCTCGTAGATTCCGATTACTACAACACCTACTTGACAAACGCTCTAAACTTCCTATTTTCTACTAAAAACTATTATGCACTGTGATAATAAGACCTATTTGGACATACGGAATTGAGCTATGGGGCTCTACCAAACCATCAAATCCTTGATGCTCCTTATTACGTTAGAAATAAACTCATCCATAAAGACCTCAACATCCCATTCGTTGCATCAACATACTTCTTTTCATTCCAAAATCCTTACCCACCCAAACCCATTAGTTCTTAATCTCTCATCCTAAACAATTCCTGATAATGCAATATTGCATTATATAACTTCATTTTTATTTTATTTCCTTAATTATGTTATTTTACCTACTTATTCAATTACCTATTTCCACTTCTTTCATCACTTTATTTTATTAATTCCATTCTGTACAATTATTTACTTTATGTCATACTGTTTATATTTTCTTTTTTATTTTCTGTATTAATTGGTTATTATCTTGTTCTGTTCTTAGCCCTGAGGAAGGCTAGAAATTCTGGCCGAAACGTTGGCACAATTAAAAAAGTTATTTCAACTTGTTTGTGTTTTATCTTGACCGCACCCTCCAACCATCTTCAGCTCGCATAAAATTATATAATTTCAATGCAATAACACTTCTTTTTAAAACTTTTTCATCTTAACAAATCACGTTATCACTATTAACAATAAAACCTACCTGATAACTTTTAATGAATTGTGAAAAATCAATACTATGGTCGTCTCCTTAATAATGGCCAAAGGGTGGAAACGTTTCCGAATGAAATAAACTTAGTCGAGAGTAAAGGAACTATTTGAAGTTGCATTGATATTAAAATTAACCACTCTCAAACAATTAATAAAAATAAATTAACCAAAAAGCTTACATAATGTTTATTAAAAAAAATTATTTGGATTCTCAGGTCCGCAAGTTAGTTTTCATTTTTTTCTTGAAAATATGAAAATCGAATATACGTTAAAAAAATTAAGTATTTGAAGTTATTTTATTCCTGATTAAAAAAAAAAATTAAAATAATAAAGAGCTCCGGAACTCGAAGATGTTTACTTCAATATTTGGATTTTTTTTTAAATTTATTTATTGGTATTTGCAACTGTATTCACATAAAATATATCAAGTAAATTTGATGTAAGATCAAAATGGACTGATACAGGCATGTAGAGAAACTACCCATTGGTAGCACTCTAATCATATTTCCATACTAGAAGGTCTCGAGCCCATCTTCTTTCCAGGCGCCTCGGAGGATTGTCAGAAATAGAACAAGCAAGGAATGGAATTAAATGCAGGGAGTTAATATTGTAAATGACCTTTTTATGTACCGCATTGGTTAAGCTAAATTTTGCAGGATTAGTGTACATTATCCACACTTTTACACATTTTGGGATTTTACTGCACAATTTTGCACATTTCTGGCTTTTTACTGCCCGTTTTAGTTTGTTACTGTATGAAAATCAGATCTCTACGTATATCTATATATTTATTATATAGCATATAATACTAGTATGTAATTCTTAGCATATTTCATCCTGTTGTTGAGTAAGTAATTGATTCGATTTTATAAAGTGGTTCAAATATATTGATTAAAAACGACATGAATAATGACGATATTACGGTTCTTTAATTTAATTTAATTCTTGTAAATTTATTTCAATGTATTTTTTAGCAACTATCTGAGGAAATATGGGTCGAGCGTTGAGGCAGAAAGGAACTCTATTGTTTTTAATTAAAAAGGATTTGTTGTTCCGAATCCAGACACCCAACGCCTGACACCCTTATTTGGAGAAAATACCTCCGAAGGAATCCCTGTCTAAAAGAGCTCGGGACCCAGCAATGATGTAAAAGTGGCCACGTAATCCTCCGCTATTAAAGAGGCTGTGCATTCCAAGACCAAACAGTTCCTAGGTACACAAAGGAATCCCCAACCCGCCAAAACGTAGATTTCAAACTCCGTCAATTATTCCCAGAGACAGATTAAACCAGCACGGAGTCTGCACAAAATATTACCCGGAGAGTATGGGTTTTATATGATAAAAAATATAGCACAACTTTATTTAAATTTTTTTTTCAATTTAATGTGGATAAATTTAGAGAAATCATAAGATAAATCGATTTCTTCGAGTAAATTACATTCAGTATTCATTAAGGTGAGGTTACTTAGACGATATTACCCATCATGTGCCTTAACTCTCTTTATATGGGCCTTAGAATAGAAAGAGAATATCCTAAGCTCCAGTCTATAATCATTTAAGACGCGTAGATTCGAAGTCTTTTTAAACTTTTAGGAATAAAGGGTCTAATAAATTTTCTATTATTAAAATTTCAGCTCAAGAGGAACATTTTCTTTGTTAATTGAAAAAAACAGGTCAGTTTTAAGAAATTCAGCAAAACGCACTCCAAATCCTCTTATTAAGAACTAACGGTATTTAGAATTGTTTTCTAGATCTAAAAGAAAAAAAATTCAGTTCCTTAACATTGCTAAATATAAATATACTTATAAAAATTTAAAATTGTAATATTGTATTAAAATAATAATAAATTGTAGTAAAATTGTTTATTAAAAGATTTGAATGACATTTTGTTTTTGAAATACTTATTCCAAAGGATTTGTTTTGTTTTTTCCACGTCCATTTGTTTTCTTTTTAGCCCCTACTTTTTTATTTTTTTTTTATTTTTGGAGAGGATCTTATTCTTTATAAAGTAATATTGGAACCGAGTAATTAGAACCATAATTTATGCACATTTATTTAAAAAAGAAAGAGACAGTAATACAAATACTCAGTGAGCGAGAAAGTATTTGCACACATTGTCTTTTCTTTATATAATGAATTTAAATAATAATAAAATAGTTTGACGTTCCTAAGTAAAAATTACAATTAAAACTTGTTAAAAAACGGTATAATTTCAATTAAAAATATTGGTCATAATAAAAATGTATTTAAACATAATATAAACACAAGGAAAAAAATATTTGCACACTATGTTTGTTTACTTGCTCTTGTTTGTATTCTTGAATATAATCCTGTTCTTTTCTTTCAGCATTATAAAATATTTCAATCTATCAAGTTCGTTTTAATTTAACAGATCCTAATGCCTAAAACAAGTGAACTAAGTGCCGCTACTTGCGAAATAATATATTATAATCGAAATAGCGGATTAGTTAGGTATTCATTTTCCTACCGTCAGATATGAAATTAAGAGATTTGAAGAAAGAGGTGCCGGTTGTGTCATATACTGCAAACTGCATATACCCGGCACAAAGGACGTCCAAAGAAAATAAATGAGAGGATGAAAATAAAAATAAAAATTGAAGCGATAAAAAATCCAGGAGTTAGTGCAGGGTTCCTAGCTAATATGGTCGAATCGACTTCTAGGGTCTGTGTGAGCACTATAAAAATTAGATATGTTTTAAATTATAAAGGAATTTACAGCGGGGTCCCGAGAAAGCAGCCTTATATCAGTGAAACCAATCGCAAAAAAAGGCTCTTATTTGCTAAGGATTACATCAACAAGCTCTTCAGTGTTTTGGGAAAATGTATTATTCTCTGATGAGAGTAAATTTAATTTGTTTGGATCTTACGGCAGAAAGACGATATGGCCAAGGATGTGAAGAATTCAGGAAGCAAAACGTCTCAATCAAAGTTATGGAGATGGGAGTGCAATAGTTTGTGGACGCGTGGATTATAATGGTGTAGGAAATCTAGTGCCTATTGAAGGAATTTTAAATGCAGAAGGTTATGTCAAGATATTGCGCCGTAACCTGCCAACCAGTGCAGCCAAATTAGTAATTCAGGATCGGTATATTTTATGCATGACAATGATCAGAAACATAAATCAAACAAAACTAAAGAGCGGTTAATATTTAACATTCGTCAACAACTTCATATCCCTCCACAGTCTCCTGACTTAATCATAATTGAAAATTTGTGGTATATTTTAGATAAAAATGTTCGAAAAAACTAAATAACCGGAATACACCACCTCAAGGATCTTTTACAGGATGAATGGGAACAAATTAACGCGGATTTAATAAAAAACCTCATCTTACTCTTTTTTTAATATACACTGATGGTTCCAAATACGAAAGCTCGACCGCCTCATCTTTCGTCACTCACGATTCAACCCACAAGTTTAAATTACATAAGTTATGCTCAATATACACCGCCGAACTCCACGCGATAGCATCAGCCCTCCATTTTTGATTTTCAATAATTCAGAAGACTATTGAAATAACTCAGATTCGTTGAGCTCTCTAAAAAGTTTGAGAAACATGTACCCCGAACATCCACTCATCATAAGAATTCAAACTTTTCTTCTAAAATTATCACAACAAGGTAAATCCATTATTTTCATATGGGCTACAAGCCACATTGGCATTGTTGGTAACGAGCTCGCAGACAAAGCTGCCAGAGAGGCACTCACGCTCCCTGGCCGAGGCACCGCCATTCTTACCCCATCAGAACTCAGTGCACCCCTTAAATTACAAATATTAGAAAAATGGCAGGCCAAGTGGGATAAAAGCTCTCCAAGTAAATTAAAAGAAATAAAACGATCAGTAAAACCATTGTCAACATCCTACCGCAACAGCCGCAGGGAGGAAGTTGCTCTAACCCGCTTGAGAATAGGTCATACTCTCCTCACCTGATCAGAAAACTGCCACCTCCAACGTGTAAATATTGTCAGTCCATTCTTACGATTAGACATATTTTTGAAGAATGTACTCACTATTTGCCAAAAATAAACAGGATAGGACTGACCCCAAATTTATCAGAAGCTATTACATATGAGGAAGCTAAAATTACATTAATTTTTGAATTTTTAAAAGCACATCGCCTTTTTTATAAATTATAACTCCTCTTCAATTTGACTTTTTTTAATTTATTTTTTTTTAATTTTAATTTTATTTTTTTATTTTTATCTTTTTTTTTACTTTTATCACACCACAGGCGTTGATGACCAGAGGGCTTTACGCCTTTAAGCAACAATCAACAACAACAACAACAACCTCGTCTATTCACCACTCCACCGAGACGTTTATAAGCTAATACATAATTTATTACAAAATAATAGATGCCAACGGACTTACAAAACATTAAATTAAAAAAAATAATAATAAAATGCAAGGTGTGCAAATACTTTTTTTTTTGGATTTTTTGTTAGTTCGATGTTAGTCATTTGAATTTTATTTCTAGTTATTCAGTTATAAATATACTTTTTATTTTTGAAGTAACAGGGTTTTTTTATTGTACAAATTCATAATTTAATAAAAAAAAGCGTGGTGTACAAATACTTTCTTCGGTCACTATATACTGGGCTTGCAATACGGGCTGCCAAAGTTTCTCTTGTTCCATACCCTACATTATACTTGAGAGTGATTGAACTTTGCTGACACGAATTACGGAAGGAGTAGGAGTCATTCAATCAGTCGCGCGTGCTACAAGAAGTATATTTCTCTTTTTGGACTTTTTGCTTGGAGCGTACCAAAATATTCAGAGTACATTTGAAGTTTTGAAGATGTTAACTTGATTTCGATCTAGATATAAATCTGTAATAGTTACCTCAAAAGTTGGTATCATGAACAGAGCTAAATATTTTATTTCATGGATAAAATATTCCATATATTCAAATATGGATCTTGAAAGAGGAGGTACATTGGCTTGAAATATTAGCTTGTAATATGGGCTGGTCTTACTGTCTTTTTCAGTTCAGTATTATTATAATTCAATTAATTTTTATGTCCTATTATGGAATTATTAGATTAAATTAATTCAAAAAGTATAAATAGAATTAAATCATCCTTGAAATCTGTAACTTTTGGTAACTTGCGAAATGTTGACAATTTGTTTTTTGAAACTTTGTGGAGCAGAACCCCTAAACTTTCTTTTGAGATCATTATCAACTGACTTTCCCAAGTTCCTTTCTATTTAATGTATAAATTCAAATTTTATAAGTTTTAGCATACAATTTTATATTTGAGGCTTTTATGAATAAATTGTATTACTTTTTTTTTTAAACATATCCAATCCTTACAGTCCAAATTTTTTTTTAAAATCCTCAATGCTCGCTACTTTATCATAAATAAAATCATCCATGAAGACATTAATATTCCATATGTAACCGATCTAGCCCGAACCAGATGTCAATCATTCCATTATCCTTGTTCTTCCATTCCTAAAAATACTCCGAGGCGCAAGAAAAGAAGATGGCCTCGAGACCTTCTAATGTAGAAATATTATTAGAGTGATATCAATGAGTGATTTCTGTATATGCCTGTTTTATATCTTTATGATCTTACATCAAAATATGAAATTTACTAGATGTATTTTTATGTTAATATCATTAAATAAATAAATAAAAAAAAACATGTTTTCTTTTCTTTTTTTTTCATTTTTATGCCCCAACAATAACAAAAAACTTCTAACACTTTTTGTTAGATTTATTTACTTTTTTAGCTAATTTATTTGATGCAATATTCTTAAACGCTCGATATTCAAATTTTACTATTAAATTTGTCAACAGCCCGTAAGAGTGAGCCTGTAGTAATGTTAACTTTAATATTTCCTAGATTTCCTTAACAGTATTTTATATTTTATACGTTTCACATGCCATTAATATTAATACCTCTTAAAAAATTGGTAGCCCAAATTGGTACCACTTCCTCTATTATTTTTTAAAAAATTCCAAACCTTCAGAAGCTACTAATTATTTTTCTGCACAAGATGTATGGAAACGTAACCGTACATAATGCAAAACGGGTAATATTTCTGATAAAATGTGCATAAATTTAAGATAAAAGCATGGTATACCAACACTCTGCCACTCGAATGGGGGCACTTTCGTTTTGACTAATTTATTCCACCATTAAAAAAACCATCAGTAGTACAGACAACTCTTATTGTTAACGTTAAATCATCAACAAAATAAAGTTATGTAGTTAAGTATAGGAATTTTTAATTTAGATAATATATTTATGTATAGAGACTAGTATGATTTCTGATTGATTTTTTTTTTCTGTTTTATTATTGATTAGATAAGCTATTTCCTTTTTTAGCATCAATTAATTCTATACTCTAATACGGTCAATCTCTATCTGAGAAATACGACGCCTGTCAGCTTACTCAAACTTCCACATGTAGGCAAAATCGATTGCGACACCAATGCAAGAAAAAACACCAATAATTGTAATGATAGCTCCATAAATACAATCACAATTATTAGTGTATAGTAGTCATCGCAACTACATTTTCCTTGTACTGAAATTATAGTTGTGAGCTCTAACTACTTTCCTCTAGTTGCAACTACTATAGTTGTAGTTGAACAGTTTTTTTCTCAACACTGCTTCACATTAGGTGTAATTATTTAGCGGAATTACTCCAATAGGACAAGAAGCTCCATAGAAGGAAGATGTGGGTGTCGATTTGGAATGTGATGCTAACCGAAAATATAATTTCGGTTTATCTACCTACACTTATAACATACATAACTATATGTGTAAATATTAATACTTATTTTTGGTAACTTTGGTCTAGTATTATGTTTAATGTGTTGAATTATTTAGAAGTAAAAATAAAGAACACGACAGCCCATAAAGTTAATTTTACAAAAAAAAATCTTTTAACGTTCTATCATAATTTTATAGTGCTTATTGTTTGTCCTAAGTCTTGTACGAAATTTAACTTTGAGCTAATTTTTAATTGTATAAAATTTTATAAATCATAAATTTTATAAATAGAAATCAAAAAATAAGGCAATATAATTCAATGACGATGATAAGAATGTTTATTGCTTAATACTTAAATGAGATAAATACAATAGAAAAAATGTATTTACATTTTGTATGTAATAGATCGATAATTTTAGTATCATGGCATCAGCAACGAGTTGCCAATTAAATCTTTTTTGCTTACTTTAACTACTGTCCATTTTATAATACTTTATTATTTTATTTTCTTGCTTGGGTCTATAGACCTCGTAGACCTTTGGCAGCCCAAACCAGCCTTTTCCACGCCTGTCTGTCTTTGGGTAATGATTTCCAGTTTGCTGCATGCAGCTTCTTCACATCTTTGTCAATTCTGGCTATCCATCTGGTCTTTTTGACTACCACGTGGTCTCTTACCAACTATACTGGCATGCATTGTTGTGTAGAGGCGTCCTGATGGACTACTTCGAGCTACATGCCTCGCCCATCTTATCCTCCTCACTTTCATATCATGAGATATTGACAACCCAGTCTCTGCTAGCTCTTCACTGTTAGTTCTCCCTCATGTGTTAAAGCTCTGATTCCATATCGCTCCTGTAATTGCGAGAAGGACTTTCTGCTCAAATTTCTCGATTCTAGTTTCTAGCTTACCTGTTAGAGGCCAGGTCTCGCTGCTGTATATTCTGATATAGGACTGGCTTCATTATGGCATTATACACCCTTAATTTCATATTTCCTGGGATTTCAGTATTCTTGGCAGAGAGTAGAGTCCGTTGATAATTTATTTATGTTATAGTGGAGCCAAAGTACTGGAAACTTTCAATTTTCGGAGAACATTTAATTATATACTTTGTTTTATCTTCATTTACTTCTAAGCCGATTTCCTCTTCTTCTCTTTGAATTTTTGCGATAGATATTATCTTGGTTACACATAATAAACGAAGGCGATCTAATCAATAATTTATTAACAAGTAATAAATAATTATAGACTAGTAATAATAGTTATAAATAAGTATTAATAATTTATATTTGTTATAGTGACATAATATATTCTGATTGCTTTATTTACATATTATTAAAAAAATATATTATGATTTTATATTAGTTTTTATCATATAGTAATTATAATTTATAATAATTATAGATAAGTAATAAATTATTACTCTTATTTATGTAGGAATTGAACGTATTTGGCTAATGTGGCTGCCAGTGATAAAGACTATTTATCTTCCTGAAAGATACGTTAGGCGTCGTAATTCTTCTGTGGACTAGATTCTAGAGTGAGGTTTTAACCGTGAAGGATATTCAGTGGCTTATACTATCCAAGTTAGAGAATGTTCGGGACCGTTGGGGATCAATAGGGGGAGAAAAGTATTACTAAAACCCTGGAAAATCACCCAAATGGCCTCTTGACACGGATAGTCTTAATTACAAAATCCTCAACTAGGATCCACTCATCACAGTTGGATTATTTTATCACCTCAAAATCCAATATCATTCTCATCAGTGGTGAATAGTAATGCGAAAGATAGCTGAGGTGATTATTGGATAAACGCCACAAGCACCTGCTGTACCCCACGTGAATAATGGAGGAGCTACTCACAATCTCAAGACAGAATCAATCGATGTAGGATTGATATTTCAGCGGCCTTAGTTCTGTTGGTTTAGGGTATTTTGTATCACGAATATCATGGGATCTTTGGAATGATATATCGAAACTCGATGGCTAAATAAATCATTAATGAATGTTGAATGATTCTGTTGGGCTAATTTTTAAACAGTGCGAAATACATATCAATTTTTACTTAAAAATACACACATTTTTGATAAATACATTCATATCCTTCGAAATATCCTCTGTTTAGGGAATTATACGTGAAATAATATAGAAGTGGTATCTAATGTTATTTTTTACATATAAATCTATTTCATAGATTTACAGCAATGGAAAGCTACAGTGGAAAATCGTATTCCAATTTCTGGAAAACTTAAAATTTTTGAGCTACTGAGCTTAGATTTGGTTTTTAATTTTCTTTTTTTTTTTCTTCAAAGTTTTCAGCATGCTGTCTAAGCTTCAAGATTAAAGGATTAGTTATAAAAATTAAGAAAACCGTCAACTCTTAAAAGTCGTACTTTTTATTGCTTATGTACTTTATAGTAAAAAACTAGAAACCCAAAGTCATTTAAATTTTTTCTATCTTTTTAAAAAATCTATCCTTTTTTAATTTCACTTACCTATATATGGAATATATAGGAAGGAAATATATTGCGATCGTGAAAAATTGCAAATTCGAAATTTTGACGGAAATACTTGTTTTGTGGTCACCTGAATACAAAAAATATTCAAAAACAAAAACTTGACGAAACTGAAATCACATATTTTAGACGGGTAAATATCTTAAATAGCCCGACCGTGCTACTTTATAGGATCGATTTTTTGACAATTTTTTTTCTCGATTTTCTCGAAAACGACTTTAACGATTTTGTTATATTTTTCATGTCAATGTAGAATTGAATGTTATTTAATATAAGCTTGGTCTTATCCTCATATGAATAGTCTGATAGGATTTAAGCGCTATCTTTTATTTTTAATATTACCCAAAAGTACCTTTAATTTTGTTTATATGAAAAAAAAAATCTCATTGTTAGAAATAATAAACAATGGATAAATACAAAATATTAAAGAATTTGATGAATAACTTTGAATAAAAAAAATAGTTATGAAATTAACACGAGCACACATGAAACAAAACTTTGAGATGTAGTTATGGTAGAAAGTGAAAACACGCACTGCATCAGAACCCTTGGTGGGGGGTCCAAATTTTCAATCCATGGGGCCACTATGAAAAAAAGTAGAACAAAAAAATTAAATTCTCTAAATAGTAGATTGCATCCTGCACTAAAAAAACATCTAAGTATATAACCAAAATATTTCAGAAAAATAAATAAGTTATATGATATACTGCCAAAAAAAATACATTTTTATTGTTATACATTGTTTCCTTGAAGTCTCTACGTTTATCAGAAGAAGCTTTTAAGTTTAGGAAAAAGAGCGTTATTCTTCTGAAAAACTTCTTTACAGAAATCAGGAAAATTGCTGACGTTTAAGAACTTTTGTAAGAAATTCCATAGATATCTTAAACTATTAAAAGAACTGGTCTCATCTCTAAGTAATTCTTCAAACAGTGAGGTAATTATGCCCGCATATAAATATATAAGTATTGCCCACATACAATGCCTGGCTACGGGTTGTCATATTTTTGCATTGTGTTATGATCGTTAAAACGAAAAGTGAAATCATATATAGTACGTTTTCTTCTTTTCGCTAAATCATATTTTATTTAATAGTGATTATAATTTTTTTTCTGTTTAACAAATATGTTATGATCTTAGGAAATTGCGCGTACATCTCTAAAAATATTTTTAACAACGTATAAATTACGTTAAATAAATGTATCCTTATAAATTTACAAACATTTGCTGTCATTGGATAAACGATTTCCCGCTGGTATTATAATGGGACAGGTGCCTTTGGAAAACAACATTGAAGTATTTCAAAGACCACTTCGGTCTGTAGTAGCCGAGGAAGAAGAACATAAATTATACTATGTTAATTTTTTTTTTGGCCTTTTTTGTTCAATTATTTGGGAAATATAGTATTTACCAACGTACAGCTTTATGCATCACGTCGGTGTCACCAATTTGACGTATTTTATAAACAATCACACACTCTATAAACTGCGGTGGCAGTAACAAAGTAATAGTACAAGAGCCGAAGAGGAGAAAAAAGGCAGTTATCTCACCCCAATTTTTGATTTCTTTAATGAAAACTATGTATAATTACTAGTCAAAATTGATGAGTCTGCCAAGTATAGGTAGGGGGAATAAAAAATGGCGGCTGTTTGAAAGCGATAAAAAAATTTAATTTTTCATTCGGAGCTCTATGTCTTAAAAAGTAGGAACAACACAAGAAAACCTAAGATAACATCATTTAAAGATGAGCAAATTTGCTAAAATATGAACCCTAAAAGAGTTATTCACGTTAAATAGTTCTCGAGACATAGCTTTTTAAAAAGCAACATTTCATAAAAATATTGTATGGGACGTACTGAAAGATCTATAGTTAGTGAATTTATATTGAAAAAATCTATATCTCAAAAACCATTTGACGTACAGATGTCTATTAGCACTCAAATTAAAGCTAGTTTAATGAGCTACAAAGTAGTTTATGATGTTTATCTTCGTAGGAGTAATAGTTTTCATGAAATTTGCTAGTATAAATTGATTTATAGTTGTTCAAACAAATTTTGATTTGCCAAATTTATATTCATATGTGAATATCATAAAAACTACTACCCCTACGAAGATTAGTGTCATAAACTACTTTATAGTAAGTTAAATTTCATTAATTTTGAGTGTTGGCAGACATATGTGCGTCTTATGGATCTACAGATACATTTTTTAAAAAATCCAACATTTTATACAGACAACTAGAAATTAACATTTTGTGAGTTTTTTTTGTCAAATATCTTGAAAACTACTAGTCCTACAAAGATAAACATTATTAACTATTTTATAGTAAATTTAACTAGCTTTAATTTGAGCGCTGGTAGACATCTGTACGGCAAATGGTTTCTGAAATGAAGTTTTTCGTACATCAAACTTATTGTCCAAACAACTATAAATCAATTTATTTTAGCATATCTCATGAAAACTACTTCTACGACGATTAACATTATTAACTATTTTATAGTAAATTTAACTAGCTTTAATTTGAGCGCTGGCAGACATCTGTACGTCACATAGTTCCTGAGATATAGATTTCTCAAAATAAATTAACCAACTACTAATCTTTCAGTAGATTTTGCTTTTTAAAAAGCTATATCTCGAGAACTATTGGACGTAAATAGCTCTTTTAGGGCTAATATTTCAGTCAATTTACTCTTCTTTAAATAATGTTCTCATAGATTTTCTAGTGTCGTTAGTTTTTAAGATATAGAGCTCCGAATGAAAAATTAGTGTTTTTTAAGGTTTTGAAACAGCCGCCATTTTTTATTCCCCCTACCTCATCATTTTGGCAGACTCATCAATTTTGACTATTAATTATACATAGTTTTCATTAAAGTAATCAAAACTTGGGGAGAGATAACTGCCTTTTTTTTCTTCCCGGCTTTTGTACTATAATTAACCCAGTGGCTAACACTTTCTTTATGTACATTTTACATTTTTGTTTTATGTTAGTTAAAGTTTGTTATTTACCGTCTAGTAATTTTTTGTGGTTTAAAGAAGTGTTTATTTGATTAGGTTTTACACCCATTGGTTAGCCAACCGCTTGAAAATGGTAACAGATGTTCAATTTAATTCAATCATCAATGTTATAAATTGTGCTCAAGTAAGAAATCGCAAAAAAAGAATATTATTTTGTATTATTTAATCAAAGGTATTTAATACAATTTTTTTTTGTTTCTTCCATCGTAGTTTATTAAGTTTGTGACGTTTATAAATTACGTCAAAGTGGTGACCCTGACGTGATGCGTTCTAGCTGTGCTCTAACGCTTTGCTATACTATACATGTCGATAAGTCATAGCTCCTTATTATTGTAAAATTTAAACTTTTAACATGTCAAATGATAACTTTTTATAATAAAAAAAAAGTAAATTAATTCCATTCATTTTAAATAACATTAATTGGAATTAAGAGTGTTATCTATTACTGCCATTTCTGAGTAATACATATATAAGACATTTTGTAAAACATGGAATATAGTTGATTTTAGTATTCATAAATACAACCTATGAGAGTTATAAAATCAATCGATTTAACTGGGATATAAGGCTGGCGTGTTGCTCAAGACGGTTCTACCCTAACCACCCAATCAACCCCCAAAGGATTTAGAGATAGCGTGCAACGAATTCCCGACATTAGGAATGCTTTTTTCTTTTCTTATGAGATTTTAATCTTCTTTGTACTTTTTTTTTAATGAACTTTCATTCAGTCAAAATGAACGGAATAGCTAGGATATTCCAGAAACATTTCGATAAAAAAATGAAATGATAATAAATAAGAGTAAATATCATTAAAAGTAATCAATTAATAAAAATTAATGATTTTTATTTTGTTGTCTGTAGACTTACAATTTTTACCATTGATTAAGTTTTATTGCCTCAGACATGATCTTTTTTATTTTTTATTTATGGATGTTGTAGTATTAGGTGTTCAGTGCCATATTCCTCTCTACTTTTAAAAAACAGAATAAGTTACTTAGTATAATATCAAAAAAATTAAAATCTTATGTATTTGTTTAAATTATATTTTTGTCATCAATAAGAAACCATACCATCGGATTTTGCTCCTCATATTTCTGGACGTCATGTATTATTATGTGTTAATTCATCGTCTATTTAATTATTAAAAAAAAATTATTTGAAATTGAAATTATTCATGGTTAAGTTGGATCTTATAGTGAATCGGATGAGAAATAAAAAAAAAAAATGATGAACCAAGCTCATAGATATTTAATTAGAATAAGTTACTATAGCATGTTACCTCAAAATTAAATTACAATTTTATATATTTCTTAAATTATATATTTGTCATGCAAATCATCAACAAGAAATCATATAGATTTTTGTTCTCTATTTTCCTGTCTATTATTGTTGTAAATGAAATTATTTATAAGTCTGGTTCATCATATTTTTTATTTTTATCCTGATTCACTATAATATTCAACCTACTATAGGATAGTTTTGATTTCAAATAATTCTTTTTTAGTTATAGGAGATGATCAAATTTCATATATAAGATATTCTAATACATGACGTCCAGAAATATGGAGAACAAATTTGCAGGTATGATTTCTAATTGATAATTTCCATGAGGAAAATATAATTTAAAAAATGCATAAAATTCTAATTTAATTTTGTGGTAATGTATTACCAGTATGTACTATAGGTAACTTATTCTGTTTTTTTTCTTAAGTACAGATGTATATGGTTCTGGACACAGAGTGCTACAACATGCATAAATAATAATGAGACATATATATGGTAATATCA
>NW_027105331.1:342359-345748 GCF_000696795.3 Halyomorpha halys
TTATTTTATGAATTTAGTGATATTTGAGATTATTTATGAATATGCATGATTTAATGGCAAAGAAAAAAAATTAATTTAAAAATATGATAACTTGGGTGTCTGTTGCAAGAGATATATAAACTGTTTGTGGTTTGTGTTGGTAGAAGATAGCCCACCGACATTAGCCACGTACAAATTACAGTTTGATGGCCGACACATTTCGATATCACCAATTGTTAAGATTAGCGTGTACATAATTCAAAGATTGCCTACACTTTATTGACAAGTGGTCTTTTGTGTCGGAGTTCAACATAACTAAGGTAATGTGTGGTAAGCGGGCAGTAAATTTTTTAACGTTCGATTTTAAGTTACCGTGAATTATTTATTTTTTGGCCTAGATTTTTCCTATTTTTTTGGTTATAAATGTTGTATTTAAACCCACGTTTCAATCACGCCCAGTTTTATGGGATCGACAGTTCAATTCAATGTATTGCTATCTGAAAAATTAATTATTTAAAAACTAACAGTTACGTTTTCAGACGAATTTTACTTATATAATCATCGAAAATATTTTAAAGTTGCCTTCACGTTTTACTATATTAAATCAGCCATGAAAGTGGGATGTATAAAATAATTTAATTAATGTCTTAAAGAAAATGAAATATTTTTGAATCCAAGCACTAGTCCACAGTTGCTCCAGATCTCAGTGGCAAAGCAAGATACTAATGTTTTCCATTATTTTTTGTATTTTTTTTGCCTAGATAGGAGCTAAAAAGACAGAAGGAATCAGTGCACACGTAAGAAAATTTTCCCACAACAAAGATCTGATCTTATTCTTACATTCATGTTTAACGGTTCAACTGCGAAATAGTGTTTAAAAGCAGAAGATTATCTATAAGAAATTTAAATTAAAAAAATTTTCTAAGACAGCTTCTATGGGTTTCAGTTTTCACAAAAATAAAAATAAAATAAAACAATACAGTCCTACTGGTGAATAAACACAGAAACAACAATACAACAGAAGTTGGAATCCATATATTTTCAACTTATTCTTTAACATCTTAGCATATTCTTGATTTATAAAAAATACGTGTTTAGAATTCATACTTCGTAAAGGGCAGCTCTCACTGGTTCGGGGTTTGAGTTTAACAAGACAATTGCACTCCGAAAACACACAACCCACATTACCTAACCTAAATTAGTTATACATTAAATTTCATTTTGAAATTATATCAATTTTTATTGTTTTTTCTGGTTATATGTAATTCACAAAAACTGTTTTTATAATTCTATATGTTATTTTGAACTAGCAAATTAAGTCCATCCTGGAACAAACGTAAATCCTCCCGGTTCTAGTGTTTCTATATCGACTCTCTAGCTAAAAATCAATGGAAGGATATTTGATCCTGGATTCACATTCTTCATTGGTAGACATGAAACTAAGATGCAGAAAATAATAAACTTTTGTATCAAATCTCTGGTCCAGAGTTACTCCGGTAAAAAGAGGTTGAATTTCCGTTACTTTTTTTTAATTTAAATTTTATTTTGACCGGATAGGGAATAAAAAAAATATAAAAGGGTTCAATGAGTACGCATCAGACTTGCTCCATATACATCACGTTTATTATTTAATTAAATAAAATAAAATATTAATTACTTAATTAGCACCAAAGAAGTGAATTTTCGCTGCATAATAAAATATGCATTTTCTTTCAAAGTTATATATTATGAATTATTTTAGAAAACAATTTCAGCTCATTTAGTATCATCTGGTTTCATATTGGTGTTCGCTGTTTTTTATCTATTTCAAACTATTTACCGATAAGGATTTATCAGTCCATTCAACTAAGTACTGAAATGTTTAACGATTCATATTTTTATAGCAACTTACTTATTCACTGTCAATATTCATATGTTATTAAAGTTTATCTTAAAGGTTACGTTAGTCAAACAAAGGGAAATACGCAGATGTACAAGCGTGTGGATGGGTTATTTTGATTGGCTGGTAAAAGTTAGCATAAATTTGGGGCAGTCGAGTGTCGGTTTTCGGACACAAACCAAAGGGTGTGCAGCATTCACACCTTTGTTTTCAGTTTGTATTGTTTTAGAACTGTCAACAGATAAATATTAGTGCTCTCCGTGTTTAAATTAATTAAAAAAGTTCGGCAACATTTGGATTCAATAGTAAACTATTGTGGGAAAGGCTGGTTTAGTGCTATGGAAGAAGTTAGAAACAAATAAGTTTAAAGTAGGAATGAGTTAGGAGTCACCGTGGTTTGATTAATATGCACGAGAGGATGGGTGCTTGGAATGGAGTTGCTGCTGTGCCAATGTGTGCGTACATATGTAAAAGTTATATAGTTTATTTTTCAAAGCCTTTATCGTTTTCAAGTATCGAAACAGAAAAAATAAAATTGTGGATAAGTTGAAAATAGTCAAAATAATGTATTTTTTCTAATATTAAATTGCCTTAGCTAATTATTGTATATGAACTTAATTTTTTTGGAACTTTTGAACTATCAAATAGAACTATAAAATAATACTCTCCTCCGTTCTTTAAATAATATGTTTAACAAATTTTTTTTCTAATTTATTTTTATTGGTAAATAACTTGAAGGAATAAATAATAAATAGAAGGACCTTGTGGGAGGAGCTTAGAACCAGAGAGTCCGTTTCGCTCTCTACATAATTTCAGACCGCTGCCTTACCAATGTTTCTGTCTCTCTTGAATTTTTTTTATATATAAATTTATATTTTATATTCTTAAACACTAATTCGTAATTTGGTAGTTTTTTCAATCAATAAAAAAAAAATAGTTTAACAATTTCTACTGTGTTTCGGCATATATATATATATATATATTGTTATCAACACATTATCGAACTAACTTACAATAAATAATTAAAAACAAAACTACCATAAGAAACTGAAGTGAATACTTATTTTTAGAGATCAATAACTAAAATAGTAAAATTCTTTTATTACTTTCACTTACCTGTATATGGAATTTATAGTAAGAGGAAGAATTCGTGAAAAATTTCGAATTTGTGTTTTCAACAGATATCCACGTTTTGCGATCCCAACAACTTTTACGATTAAATCGATTTGATAATTGTAATTTATTATGAACTTGACCTGCCAAATTTCATTTCGAAAAGAGCAAAACTCACAGAAAAAGGTGGATGATTGGATGATCTGATAAATTTAATGTAAATGTATGAAGTTATTTTTAAAATAAATGGAGATATACTGTTTATTTAACTTAAATACTAAATATAAAACAAAATAAAAATAAATGTATCTTACAAAAAAAGATAAAAAAAATAATGAAAAAATATATATATATTTTTTTTATGTTGTGACCAGAATGGAATCATAAAAAATAAAAGTTAAACTTATTCAACAGTATT
>NW_027105331.1:346578-355785 GCF_000696795.3 Halyomorpha halys
GTGACATAGTGACATGATACAAACATGTGGAGAATCTACCCACTGATAGAACTCCAATAACATTTCTAGAGGAGAAGATCTCGAGGCCATCTTCTATTCAGACGCCTAGGAGGAGTGAAAAATTTAAATTTTATATTTGAGATTCAGCTATCTGTTAATTTTGATAAATCCTGAATTGTACCCGCTGAGACCTCATAGCTGGGCCGTACATCAACGAATTTTTTAGATGGGCTTTCTATGTTTGGTGGGAACCCGAGCTTTTAAAACATTTGAGACATGAAAATTGGAAATCGGTTCAGTAGTTAGCTCAAAAATACATCCTATAATCAGAACCGGACTGACTAAGCATATTTTCAATATATCGTTATGTTTTTCAATATTTTGGGCTCAAATTGTTTGAAACATCTTGGATTATCACAGCGTAATTTAAGCAATAAAACCTATAAATTGGTTCAGTCTTTTGTTCTAAATATTGTTATGTAAAACATATTGACATAATAAATATATTTTATACTATAATTTTCAGGATTTTGATCTCAATGGCTAACCTTAGAATGAGGTTTGACCCATCCCTAATTCGTGCGCTATCCCAAAACGGTTCATTTTTGAGCTTTAAAAATACACAGCCCATGTACCCGTCGAAATCTTTAAAGTCCAATTTGATCAATGATGAATCAATTAAATTCTAATATTTTTGCATTGTTCCACAGACCATGAGGACTGTATTTTTCATTGCCATCGTTTTCCTAGAACACTTTACTTTCACTTATCGATATATAAAAGAAATCGATATTTCAATCGAGAAAAATTACATATTTAAGGCATTTGTATGCCTAGGATGTTAAGATCTTTTCGTTAAAATCGATCAACCGGAAAAGCTAATTTATATTATCATATTTTTTTTTTTATTTTCTCAAAAATAGCTTAAACGATTTGGAATTAACTAGCTAAATCAACGTACAATTAAGTGGGCTTAATCGCCAGATAGGTATTATCCTGACTGAAATAATGATGAATTTTTATCTTCCTCAGAAGTACCTAAAATTTTGCTTATTTAAAATAAATAGCCCATTCACATCGTTAGAAAGATTAAGGAATGGTTAAATACAAAACATTGAACAGTTTTATAAATAATTAAAGGAAAAAAAAGAGACAGATCTTCGAAACTTAAAAGCCGAGAACGCCCGATCTCTTCCGATCGCATTCACGAAGCCCTGTAATCTTTGTTTTGTTAAACTGTTGTATTCTTGGTAGAAAGTTGATATTCATTTTTTTACCTTGAGTATAATATGAATTTTTGTAGAAAGTGAAAGTTTTGTGATACAATTTTAATTTTATTTTCATACATCTCTCGGGAAAAAGATTTTACTGTATATTCATTTGAGTTAAAAGCTTACAAAAATTATTTCAATTATTTTGTTATCGTGTTAGAACAGGATGTAGAATATTTGTAAATATGTCAAAAAAAAAAAAAATTCATTGTGGGCAATGAAAATTCCTAACTTAAAAATAGAGAAATTCTGTATTGTGATTTTATGTGCTAAACTTTACGTTAGCCACTACTTTCACAAAATCTGGCTTGAAAGAAAAAATTACAAGTAAGTACAGTTTGAAATAACATTTTCGTGGATTGATATTTCTTTTTAATTTTTTTTTTTTTGTACGTCATTATAGTTCATCATCAGCTATCCTTATGAAATTATTTATAGCTGCATTATCGTGGCCTCTTTGTGGTCACGGATATAGGTGCGAAAATTTTAAATTAAAATGTTATTGGTATATTTTAATTTGAATCTTTGCTTGATGGTTGTTTTTAGCTAAGAACAACCCTAAGGAAATTCAGAATTTGTTTGATTTTTATTTTTTTTTGTTTTTTAATTTAGACTTGGATGTTCCCTATTATTTTAGAATCCCCGGTGTACACATTTTTACCTTATAATAATTTAATTAATAAAACATCATTATAAGTATTAAAAAAAAAAAAATAAGGCTTATTATCAAAATAGTCGGTAGTATACATGGAATTAATAAGTTGAATAATATATAATCAAAACTTTGAGTATGTTATGTAGAGTAAAGAAAAATAAAAGAAAGTATGAGAAAGAGAAAACTATGACCAATGGTATATTTTTGAATCGATTGGTCTATAGTATACAATATAGAAAAATAATTTATTGTAATAAAAAAAAAAATATTTTGCTAATATTACTCTAAAAATAATAATAAAAAATAATCCGGTGTTAATATTGACTTTAAACCGAAAAGTAGGACAGCAAACAGGTGCTCTCCTGCTAGCATACTAAGTTCCTCACTTCACCTGCTCCTAATTACCACATATTGCACTCAGAATAAAACTTTTTTGCTTATTTAATGTGTCAATACCAACATGATAATAATAGTAACTGTAACAATAATAAAGAAAAACAATTTATTAAAAAATGTGCTGCCAAATTCATTGGGTTGCCTAATACGTAGTATACTGACTAGTTATTTTTTTTATAATCCTGTTAATATAAATAATCACAGCATAATTTTTTTTTTTAATTGTCGCATTATAAAAATTTCTGCATAATGTACTAGAATTATACCCGATTTATTTTTTCCTTTCTTATTATTTATTATTTCTTCTCTTACACATTTTAACTTTTTTTTTCAACTTTTTATCGTTCTTCAATCTTTAAATAAGTTTAGTTTTTCCATTATTTCAATTCTACAAAATTTCCTCTCTTTTTTTTCCACCCATCACACATAAAAGTAAATTTAAGTTAAAAGTATAATTATTTCAAATATAGTAAATATATATTTAGTTTTATACATAAAACCCAATATGGTCGTCTCCATTTACAATCTATTAATAAAAAAAATAAAACACGAACACATGCATATAGAAATTAAATTAGAATAAATAAGTATACTAATCTGAAATTTAAAATTAAAAAATGTAAAACTGCATAGATATATAATAATAAAACAAAATTAGTGCGCGTAGTATGATACTTTAACATACTACCGAAAATTCGAAAATATTTATTTGTCTGTTCCTACAAAAATTCATATTGAAATTAAAATGTTTCTTCAGGTGTATACCAACTTTTTTTCCTGACTATAATACAACAATTTAACAAAAAATAACAACACTGTCTACTACAAAATGAGATGGGAAGAGTTTGCGCGCGATTGCATGAAAACCGTTTTCTCCTTTAGTTGATTATCATATTCATGCATAGTTTATATTTATGTGTTTTATATTAGTAATAGCAATGAGGTATGACTAATTATTTCGTATAAAAAAAAAATGCAGCAGAGGATTTTATTAATTCGGCATTTAAACCCTGTCATACTTTTTCAATGTGGGTAAGATATAGCTAAATTTAAATATTATTTTATTGTACTTTGATATACCGTGTTCAATTAAAATTATTTGAGCCGTTTTTGAGAATATTACAAAAAAAAATTGTTAAAATCGATTCTATAAAGTGGCACTCCCGGCTAGTCGATTTATCATAAAAGTTGCTATAATATTCCAGGATATTACTTCCCTAATATTCTAGGATCGTAACTTCATATTGTATTTTACTTTTTTAAGTTATTGATATTTTTACTACCGAGTATTAAACATATTCGAAAATTATTTCTTTTCATTTATTTTTTATTCAAGTAGTTAAGGTGGGTGAAAAAAAATGTATTTGCTTTACAACATTATTTTTTACTGATATAATAATATATAATCCACGAAAATTTCTATATAACAATATTATAAAATGCTAAAAGCATTGTATGTCATATTTTTACGTCTTCCTCCAACTGAAATTCATTTAAAGTACATGGAAGTACACCATTTAACTGTGGTAGTTATTTTCATCAGAGAATATCGTAGTATTAAGAATTTTTATTAATGGTACTCGGCAATGAAATGATATAATCCATTGGAATTCAAGAGGAACACTTGATCGTTATTATTACTAAAAGTTTTTTTTTTTAAATTTATTTATTGTTATTTACAACTGTATACAAATATATATAAGTAAATTTTCTGTAGGTGACATAGTGACATGATACAGACATGTGGAGAATTGATAGAACTCCAATAACATTTCTAGAGGAGATCTCGAGGCCATCTTCTTTTCAGACGCCAAGGAGGATTATTAGGTAATGAAAGAGAAGCCAGGTTAGAAACAGGTGGATTTGGGTGGTTGGGGAGTTTATCATGGAAGGATTAGTATCTGGTTCTGGCCAAATCGGCAATATATGAGACATTGAGGTCCTGATGGATGACTTGATTCGTGACAAAGTAAGGAGCATTAAGGATTTTGGACTGTAAGGATTGGATTCGGGAGGAATTTGATGGTTTAGTGGAGCCCCAAAGCTCAACTCCGTATGTCCAGATAGGCCTTATAATAGTCATGTAGATCAGTCTTTTGTAATGGATTAGCAGATTAGACTGTTTGTCTAGTAAATGTTGTAATAGTCGGAATCGACGAGCAGTTTCCTGTCTTTTCAGTCTTATGTGAGGATTCCAAGTTAGTCGTTAGTCCAGATGTACTCCAAGGTAGGAGATTTGTTCTGCAGGGGTAAGAAATTATAAAAATATACTGTAGGGCAGTCGGTTTCTGTCTTGTAACACAGAAATGAGGATTCCATGTCAGTCATTTGTCCAGATTTAGTCCTAAATAACGGAACTGTTAGACAGGAATAAGTGGGTTGGTATGGGTTGGGAAGTTAACTAAAAGTTAATGACATGCAATGCTAAAGATTAAATAGAAGTGATAATAGATTTTATTATAAAACATATTTTTTACATTATACACATATGGAACGAATGAATTATGTCAAAAAGCTTTATTGCCAGCGTTTTAATTATTGTATATTAAGTTAGTATTTGATCGATAGAATAGATAATGATAAAAATATCATTGGAACATTATAAAATAAAAATGAAAGTGTTTTTAGATTTGGCTTAAACAAGGTAAGAAATCCAAAAGCAAATGTGGGTTTGGCTGTTTAACAAGTTTCTCAAACATGAAAAACAACCTCCTCATCGAAAAATTATGTTAATTATGTCTATGTAAATGTTATCATATTAAATTATTTTCTTATAAAAATACCTAAATATTTTTATTCTTTAATTGACTTTATTGTCTTTCGCTCTGACTTCCAGTCTGAAAACCACCATCTTCCTTTTATGATTACACAGGGTCAATCAGCAATCTTCCACGATTTTTTAAAAAGTGTAATATTCCTTTAAATATGAATAAAATATAATAAATATTAATATATAACATAATAATTATTTTAAATATAATTTTTTTCTCTTATACTTGAGTCAATTTATATATCAGAGAACATAAATTATAATGTTAATTTAAAAAAAGATACAAGGAATTTAAACCAACATTATGCACAGATTTTTAGTAAAATAAATTTATGAAAAATATGAGAAAACATTTTTTTGACTATTTACAATTAATTTTAAATGATTGGAGAAGTTTGTCGGGGGATGCAGTCAGCAAGGAACAACATAAATATACAAAACCATATTTATCTATTTTATGCCGACGTTTCGACCTGAGTTTCAGGTCTTCATCAGGGGTTGTGGCGTAGAAGGTAGGCCTGCAACTGGGTTACCTTCCTACCTACCAGTTACAGGCCTACCTTCTACGCCACAACCCCTGATGAAGACCTGAAACTCAGGTCGAAACGTCGGCATAAAATAGATAAATATGGTTTTGTTTATTTATGTTGTTCCTTGCTGATCGCACCCCCCGACAAACTTCTCCAATCAGTAATCTACGGTCAACTATCTACACCTCACAATTAATTTTAATATGAATTTTAATAATTGGAATAAATACAAATTGAGACTAAAATGCAATTTGAATTAAATTAATAACAAGCCTGACTTTAAGTGTATGGAAGGTTATAAATTAGTTTATTTATATGATAGTGGTAGTGTTGATTAATCGAAAATTAAAAATTATTGAAGTTTTGAAAAAAAAAATAGGTAACTAAAAATAAGCTTAGGTAAGCTTATTTATAATTAATATGATTCTCTATTAATTGACTTTTTTATACGGTGATTTTGACTTATAATTAATGTCCTGGAGAGAATAGCCTGCAAAACATTTTTAAATTTTTTATGTAAAGAGAGAATTTATATTTGAAGGTATGTTATATTATTAGTAATAATGTTGTTATAATTGTAACAAATGAATGTATAATAAGCTGTTATATGTTTAGATTGTTCTTGAGGAAGGCCGATTTCGCCGAAACGTTGGACTATTAATATAATAAAGAATTATAGCGCAACCTTTCAGCGAACAGCCCTGAAGAAGGGCCGAAACGTCGGCACATTAAAATAAGTTAGTCATACTTATTTGTGTTTTATTGACCGCACCCCCAACCATCTTCTCCTCATATAATAAAAAATGTTGAGACTAAAAAAGGATATCATTTTATTTATTTAATAAATAATAATTATTGATAATATTATCAACGCTTAGCAAATCCTAAGGTTCAATACCGATACCATAAGACAGTTACCTATTTACTTATACAAAAATACAATTTTTTGTATTAAATAAATAAATGGATCAATTGAACCCAGTGGTAACCCAGATCGATTGAAGTATAAATAAAATACTATTAAAAAAATTATGATTAAAATATAATGGAATGATTTTTGCATTTTTGATTCCCATCCTATAGTGCTTTATTTATTAACATTCTATTATTCATCAAGGACATACGATTGTTCACACAGGAGCTTTTATAGTGTTACATAATTTCTCATTCGGTAATAACTTCTGTTCAGTTTTAACTGCTTAAATTGTATTTTGAAATTCCAACTGGTTTTGGGTTGGACTAATTTTAGATTGAACAATTTTGAGAATGAACAGTAGAAGCCCGTGAAAATTACGAGTATAAGTATCTATTAGAATTTTATAGTTGTCATATTTAAACTTATATATCTGTTAAAGAAAAAAAAAAAAAGGTGAGTCGGGAACATTTTCGAGGGTTAAGGACGGATTAATTTTTTGCTCTTGTTATTCATTTTTTTTCATTGTATTTTTATTTTCACTTAACTAAAGTATATACCCATATATAATATACCTATAGAATATACAATAAGGAAATATATTGCGGTCATGCGAAATTTCGACGAAAATATACGTTTTAAGGCACCCAAATAACCAGGTCTCGCAAAGGTGTGTACGTATACGTTAATAGTCTAGCTCAAAAACTTTCTGTATGACACAGAAACGAAAAAAACATCCTGTAGGTTCTTCGCTCGGCCTTCAACTTACACTTGATTACTTTCACTTAACTAAGCCCTAATTGCTCTCTGTAAAGTGTAGGCCTACCTAAAAAAACGAAAGTCTTACGAAACTGAAATTAAGTACTTAAGGCTAAATTACCTCTTCATGGGACGCTCCAAAATCAGTAGAATTTACTTTTCTATTTCCTCCTGAACGAATTTTGCTGATTTTCGATTTATAAAGAGCAGTTAGTGTTTTTTGAATATAAAATTCACTATAATTAGATTGTAAGTGCACCAATTGAATAATACGGCAAATAAGATGCAAAAATACGAGTTAACGATATTTTTGAAATGTGGCCTAGGACCGATCACAATGAGACATTCCGAAAAAATGATCGCATTTAAAGAGAAAAATACGTTTTTATTTACAAGCGGAAGGAATATGGGATGAGATGGTTACCGGCTGGAACGATACTGCAACTCATAGTACAAGAGCCGGGAAAAAAAAGGCAATTATTTCACCTCAATTTTTTATTACTATTTACTAGTCAAAATTGAAAAATAATTTTTCATTCGGAGTTCTATATCATTAAAACTTTCAATAACACTAGAAAACCTAAGAGAACATTATTTAAAGTAGAGTAAATTTGCTAAAATGTTAGACCTAATAGAGCTATATACGTTCAATAGTTCTCGAGATATATCTTTTTAAAAAGCAACATTTCATAAAAATTTACTGAAAGATTATTAGTTAGTGAATTTATTTTGAAACATCTATATCTCAAAAAACTGAGTATATAACTGGGATGAGACAGCAAAGTTCTCGATAAAATCTACCGACCGGAAGTGCCACTTTGTCAGTCGATTTTTCACAAGTTTCCGATTTTAACGAAAACGGTTCTGACGATTTTGATTAAACTCAGCGTGTCAATGAATAATTAAATGGTCTTTAATATCAGCTAGATCTTATCCTCTTTTAAATAGTCTCAGATGTCTTTAATGACGAATTTAAAAAAAAAAATCCTTTTAAGTACCTTTTATTTTGTTTTTTTGTTAAAAATTAACAGTTCTCATTGTTATTAATAATAAACAATGGATGAATACAGAATATTTAAGACATTTATATGTAAGTAAAAAATAAAATAGGAAAAAAAGAAATCTCCGATCCGAACCAGAAAAGCCGAGATCGCCCGATCTTTCCCGACTGCATAACGGCTTCATTATCTTTTGTCAAACTGTAGTATTCTTGACTGGAACAAACTTTTTATCCTTTATTCCCAACTTGAGGAACCCTGAAATAAGAATTTATATAGCAACAGAAAAATCTTTTATTTATTATTTTCATCTCCCCTTTATTTTTTTCTTGAAATTACAAAAATAGCGTTAGCTTCAACACTAGCCATTCAAACCTTGAGGCCCCTATGTTGAATGGTAAGTGAAAGTTGTAAGATGCTCGCAACGCACCGAATTTTTTTTTTGTTTTACTAGATATTTAGTTTCAGCTGATAAGATTCAGGTGAATTTTAAGAAGAAATATTTTACCGTAAAAATATATAATTAAAAAAAAATTAAAGTTAAGTAATACCGTTATTGCTTACAGTGATAACAATATGCTTTATGAGACATGCATGAAACTCGAACCTAAAAGAATACAAAAATAAATTGATATGTTGCAGGGCTGATGTAATTTGATAACGTACTAAATACAAAACTATCTTATGATACTGTGGCATGAGTAATCCAGTATTTAATAAGGATTTAAGCGTTAAGATTTTGCTGATGCCAATCACACATTGAAAAGTTGGAATAATAAACCTCTTTTTTTGGATATGATTCAGGCAATGGAGATAGAAAAATTAAAATTAATTTTCTAATTTCAGTGAAATATTAAATAATATCTAAAATTATTTAATTTTATAAATTTATAAGTATAGTCAAGTGAAAAGTAA
>NW_027105331.1:355990-361278 GCF_000696795.3 Halyomorpha halys
TAAACAATAAATGAAAATACAAATATTAAATTATAATTCTTGAAAAGGTTGGTCGATTTTGTTGCTCCTTATTTTATTATTTATTTGGTCAATCAACTTTATTCCATTAAACAATATCTTATGATGAGCGTATATATTTTTTTTGTTTTTAAATATAAACCAAGGAATTTTTATTGGATTTATTCAGTTAATTTTGAAGAGAAACTATTTTTAAAACAATTACGTTGATAAAAATCAGTATAAAAAAATTTTAAAAAGTAGTTTTAAAAAATCTAATAGCAAGAATATTTTATATGTACTTAAATTAGTGTTTCAAACCGATGGTGAACATGAAAAATATTTCTTATATTTGGTCATGAAACATAAAGATGGCTCCGAAGATGTGACCAACATTTTTACAGTAAGGATTTGAAATAAATTTTTAAAAATTACACTTAGCCACTCAGAAATATTTAAGTACCCCCTTGGGAATCATTTGCAGATTTATCAATAAGCCGAAGAATGGTAATATAATTTAAAAATAAATAAATACTGACAAATTAATTGAAGATATCTTATTTTTAAAATTAGTAATTTATATTAATATCTTTGTAAAAATTTGTCTATATTCTCTAGAATATGTTTCACTGCAAAATATTCAAACAGGACTCGTCGGATAGTAATGTTATCATGTCTTTGTGCTTTTTAAAACATCTTTGAAAACAATGCTATTTCCGAATATATGTGAATTTTAACCAAAATACAATAAAAATAATATATTCGTAGATTAAATACTCTGCATCTACTATGTGAAGATAATTATTACACTAAAATTAATACTTAAAAATAAATAAATAAAAATACGAACATGATAAGAAATTATTTAATGGAAGATAGTTGATTGACCCTGTGCAATGCATAAAAGGAAAATGGTCAGGGTGCGGTAAAAAAAATTCAAATAATATAAAAATTATTCATTTTAATTTATACATTAGGGGTATTAATGATCTTTAGTTTAACATGTTAAAGCGTGTTAAATGGAAACAATTATGTTAAATGGAGAAATATTTTCTTCTTTCACCATGCTAAAACGACATAACATATAACATGGTTGAGAGTCTGTTACTAGATGTGTTAAAGGGAAAATGACGTCACGCAACAGACCAGCTGAGCTCGTCACCGTTTTGTTTGTTGTGTTAGGTTACTTGCTCGTAGTTTGTTTTTTAATTGTGTATTAGTATTTTTTTTAATATTTAAAAATATAGCAATAGATGACAATTATAATAATATAATGACAGTTGTTAATTAGCTCATCTTGATTCTCTTTCTCACAAGTCAGAAGATCAACAAGACACTTAGTAGCCAAACTTTCACTCAACTTCCACTTTAAGCATGTTGTAATAAATTACTTTAATCAAAACTTAGAAGTAAACAATAAAATGAAGTTTTGGAAAGAAAGGTTATAAAATAAGTTGCTCAAAAAATACGGTTGGAGCTATTATACATTCAACATTTAACATAAGTTTAAATAGGGCTATTCACAACCCTATAGTTTTATAACATTTAACACAACATCACGAATACCGCTATTATATGTTGGAAGAAAATAGTCCGGGAGGTATAAATAAAAATAATAATATCAAAATAAAGGTATAAAAATAGAAAAATAAAACTATTTATTGTTAATCGATTTATTATTTTATATATTATATGTATTATTATATATTTTATATACTATTATTTTATATTATCTTTTACTATTTTGATACCTTTATTGACCGCCACCTGGACTATTATCTTCCTTCAATCTAATTCATACGGTCTACTATCTTCTTCCAATATAAATTATATGATATCAAATTAAATTAATTAATTAAATGGTCAATATTACACAAGGAACCATACCCTACAAACAAACAAATAATAAAATAAAGAGTAACAAAATCGACCAATCTCGATAATTTTCTTTTTGTTTTATAGAAAATTTAAATATCTTTTACTCCACTATCACAGAATTTACCAAAAATGTGTACGTTTTGCGTAAATCAAATTTAGTTTTATTCATAAATGTTATTCTCATGGATACATCCAGGAAATTTCTTTTACCACGAGTAAGTGGAAGAAATTTAATTAACATTTATTATTAATTATTGAATTATGAAATTTAATAAAATTTATCCAAGGCAGTGTTTACGCTGACACACAACTTCTCTCCAAATTTGAGCTAAATAAAAAGAGCATTTTTCGAAATATAGCTTTATCCAGAAAAATACGTACGTGTAAGCGTAAGCCAAATTAGAGGACGGAATATAATACGATCGGTATGGGATCTATTAGCTTCCAACCTTCAGAACCCCTGAAAATTTCATCAAAATCGGATTAACGGCATGGTAAAGTATGCCTAACACAAATTTTACTGTTGGCCAACATACAGGCAGTCAAACAGGTACAGAACCAAAATTATTCCTTCATATTTAAACTTAAATGCAAAAACTTTCGATTTAGAATACTTTTCTTTTCAATCCTTTCATGAATTCAAAGCATCTATTGCTTAGTAAAGAAGTGAAATAATTATCCTAGATTACCTCTTACGTTTGATTTTGTTTTAGTTTCAAATTATGAATTGAATATAAATGTCAGAGCCATGATTGTTATTATTGTTTTGAATGGACTTCAAAATGATTCAAATTGAAAAAAAAAAAAATCAAAGATCGAATTATTTCCAGAGAAAATTATTAGCTCATTTAAATCTCAGATCACTATTCCTCGATTAGTTAATTATTTTTCACTGTTTTAGCTGATTATTTTAAGATTAAATTATATGAATTTTACAACAGCAGCAATTATGTGTCTGAATAGTTTTAGATGTTTTATCTTATAATAATAAATATTAAATGTTTAATCCTGTTCTGAAGACAGGAGAGAAGCCCTTAAAACGTGAATTAATCGGCCTATGTATATGTTTTTTTAACTAATAAACAAACATAAAATGATGTCTCCGATTTGAAACTAAAACAATGTGTTCTGAAGAAAGTTTACCTCCTCTCCTAGACTTGAAGTTTCTTAGCCACCATATTCCTAAGCAACGATCAATATAAGGATAGAACGATTTATAAACTAGTAAAAATAGAAGATAATTTCGTAAATAAACATTTAAAACTTAACTTCCGTTAGGAGCCATATTTTAATTCCTATAATAAGGCATAAAATTACTAACTAATGACAACCAATCAATCGAATTATTTATTGATGTAAAGAAGGCAAAATATAAGTAATATCAGTTTTATTTTAATTTAAATTTATGACGGCCATAATATGTGTATAAAGAAAACATGGTGACAAGGATTCGCTTTAGATGATTGCTTACGAACAGGTTATCTCAACAAACAAGATAAGCTCTGATCACATGCTAAAATCCTATGCCTGCCAGCTTAAAGGTTGAACAGTTTATTCAGTAGGATTTAGAAATCATTTAAAACATTTTTATATATAATAAGCGTATCTCTTTTAGTTTAAAAGACACTCGTAGATAACAAGTTTTTGAAATTTTTCATACTATCCTTCCATATTCTGTTACGATAAAATTGAATAATTAACAGTCGTGAACTATAACAATAACAAGTAATTTTTTCAAATTATTTAATATGACATTGCAAGATTTGCTTACGAAAACATAGCGATTTGGTTCAAGTAATCCATCAAAAAATATCGTACAAGACAGAAGTAATTCGCGACTCTTTAATAGACGTTTCAATAAACTAGTTGAAATTTTCACTGAAATACACTGTGCAAGAAGAAAGTATTCAACGATCTGATGTAATCGATTTTACACGGGTTCGTTTCAGATAACAATTTTTTTTTCTCGGTTTCTCAATAAGTAAATATGAAATTTTTAATCAAAATGGTAGAATCGTCAAATGAGTAGCTTTTTTAAAAAATAATTTTCAGATGCGGAAAATTCCATTAAATGGGATTTTTTTTTTTTTTTTAAATTAGTCGAAGCAGTGAAGTTAAAAGAAGTGCTGGTTAGTGAGTTATAATCATCTTTATGAACTACTCAACCTTATCTATCCAGTGTCGAAGGGCACAAGACACTAGCGCAAGGCAAGCACTACAGTAGCAACCGGGGCATGACAGTAACTGACAGGCCTACCAAAGACCCCCACCGCTGAATCCCCCACCCCTCCCAACTGTCTTTAATCCCTCTTACACTTGTAAATTATTACTTTGTATATAGACAATACCATGTATATATATTTTTTATTTAGTAAGCCCTACATAAGAGGGGTATATTTTAACTATTTTGCGCATCTACCATATAAAAAGCACATTAAATGCATAAATATATTAATGATAATAAATATATTAATTGCAAATAAAAAAATGAAAGAAAATAGAAAAAAACAATAAGAGGTGAGAGAAAATAAAAATAAAATAAAATACAACTGACAACAAACAATAAAATTTAAACAATTAATAAAAGGAAAGAATAAAATAAGAAATAACATAACAGATACTTCTTTAAATACCTCAATGATACTTTTTTTTAATCGCCTATCTAACTGTAGTAAAGAGTAATTTCTCTCTTAAAAATTCTGTCATATAAAAGAATTATTATGTTTTAATTAATAATAAATATATATACAATTCTAATAATATGTTTAAGATAATAAAAACAAAGTAAGATTACAAAGAAAAACAAAGATTAACTAACATAAAACTAAGTATATACATATTTTCTCCTCTGAAGTAAGCCCTAAAGAATAGGCGTATATTTTAAATATTTTGTGCATACACCATACAAAAAGCATGTTATATACATACAATGTTGTATTAGTATTGGATATTTATAATTAAAAAATTGCAGAGAAGATAATATCCAGAAAACTGTTTACAAAAGAAAAAGAAAGAGCAACGAAACAAAAAAATGTAAGAGAAAATAAAAATAAACAACTATAAAATTTAAACAATTAATAAAAGGAAAGAATAAAATAAGAAATAACATAACAGATGCTTCTTTACATACCTAGAAGATTTTTTTTTTTAATCGCCTATCTAACTATAGTAAAAAACATTTTTCTATCTTAAAAATTCTGTCATAAAAAAAACTATATTATGTTTTAATTAATAGTAAATATATATATAATTCTAATAATATGTATAAGATAATAAAAACAAAGTAATATTACGAAGAAAAACAAAAAGTTAACTAACTTAAAACTAAGTATATACATATTTTATATTTTCTCCTCTGTAGTAAGCCCTACAGAAGAAGCGCATATTTTGTGCATACACCATACAAAAAGCAT
>NW_027105331.1:361328-362018 GCF_000696795.3 Halyomorpha halys
TTAAAACTAAGTATATACATATTTTATATTTTCTCCTCTGTAGTAAGCCCTACAGAAGAAGCGCATATTTTGTGCATACACCATACAAAAAGCATGTTATATGTAAACAATGTTGCATTAGTATTGAATATTTTGTAATTAAAAATTATAGAGAAGATAATATATGTAAAATTATTTACAAAATAAAAGAAAGAACGTAGAACAAAACAATAGGAGGTGAGATAAAAAAAATAATAAAAATGAAATAGTAATAATAAATAAAATATAACTGAGTAAAAATAATAATAGAATAAAAAATAACATAACAGACACTTCTTTGAATACCTCAATGATGCTTTTTTTTTTTTTTTTTTAATCGCCTATCTAACTATAGTAAAAAACATTTTTCTATCTTAAAATGTCTGTCATATAAAAAACTATAGTCTTTTTTAATTAATAATTATAAATAATTAATATGTATAAAATACTAATAATATTTATAAAAAAAATAGTGAATTAATAAAAAAAAAGTAAGTTTAAAAAGAAGAACAAATTTAAAACTAAGTATATACATATTTTATGTTTTCCTCTCTAGTAAGCCTTGCAGAAGAGGCGTATACACCATACAAAAAGCATATTATGTGCATACAATGTTGTATTAGTATTGAATATTTGTAATTGAAAAATTATAGGGAAGATAATATATAGAAA
>NW_027105331.1:362068-365137 GCF_000696795.3 Halyomorpha halys
ATACACCATACAAAAAGCATATTATGTGCATACAATGTTGTATTAGTATTGAATATTTGTAATTGAAAAATTATAGGGAAGATAATATATAGAAAATTATTTACAAAAGAAAATAAACACAACTGAGTACAAAGAATAAAATCTAAAAAATAAAATAGGATAAAAAATAACATAACAGATGCTTCTTTAAATACCTAAAACATATATATTTTTCTTTTATCGCCTATCTAACAATAATAAAGAACATTTTTATCATATAACATCATATAAAACACTATATCGTGTTTTAATTAATAATAATGAATAATGATGTGTATAAAACAATAATAATACATATAAGATAATAAATTAATAAAAAAAGTAAGGTTAAAATTAAAAGTGAACAAACTTAAAACTATATATATTGTTTCTTCTCTGTTGTAAGCCCCAGAGATGGGCAAAAATTAGCTATAGATAAAACTAATAGCTAAAATTAACAAAAATACGGTCCGTATTTGTGAATGAAGTATTGATAAATAAATATTGTATCAATGACAATTTTAGCTATTAGTTTCAACTATAACTAATTTTTGCCCACCTCTGTTAAGCCCTAAAGAAGAGGCGTATATTTTAAATAATTTGTGCATAAACCATACAAAAAGCATATTGCATGCATTATTATTATAAAGAAGATAATGTATAGAAAGTTATTTAAAAAAGAAAAGAAATACAAGTGAGTACAAAGAATAAAATTTAAAAAATAATAATAAAATAGAGTAGGATGAAATATAACATAACAGATGCTAATGAGGCGTGGATAGTTGACCGTAGATTAATATATGGAGAAGATGGTCGGGGGGTGCGGTCAGAAAAATACACAAATAAACCAAAAATTATTTATTCGTGCCGATATTCTGGCTAAACGCACAGTTTAAATCATAAATAAGAATAAATTAATTAACTCCTTCGAGTAGAAGACTGTTATTAATATAAATATATTTATCAGACAATTAATATTAGTTCAGTAGCAACTTCAAACATAGCTCCTGAAGCCTTACCGTAAACGCTCCAAATTAACACAAAGGCTCTACAATTTATTTTTGGTAGTTAAACAAAGTTTATTTACCCTATCAATTGATTAATCGAGCTATTAACTGACTAATTTAATTAAATTTAATTTATTAACTTATTCATTTAAAAAGTTATCTTTTATTTACGATGTAAAGATACTTTCTGCTTTTTAATTTGATACCTTTTAATTTTTCTTCAATTGATGGCATTAAAAAGCTACGTAACATATCCTGGAAAGTTTAGCCTTGTTATTTCTATACACGTTTTCTGATGTCAGAGGTTGTGGAAATAGAACATCAGTGTTTCGTGGGAACACGCAATGATACATATCAGATTCCAGTTCCTCATAGAGCATTTTTGATGTAATGAAACAGAAATGGGTATAATACTACACAATATTGCTGAAAATTTGTCAAACGAAAACGAATATGATGTATTTTTATTAATTCATAATAAGTTGTATCATTTTAATTTTCATAAGCTCTAATAATATATATAATATCTGCTTTTTTTTTTTTATCCTTCAAAAATTGCCTTTTGACAGGAACAGTGCCGTTTTCCAGAAATCTCCTGAGTCCCACCAAATATCTTGACCAACAGTAAAAGTGCAGATTCCTGCGGTCGGGCTGGAACTGAGGAACCGTGGTGTTGATGGTAACCCACTACCAGACGTGATGAGGTTTTCAGATAGTGTTGGAAGGGAAGAAAGAAATTGAAGACGTTCGGAGATTTAGCGTATTTGATTAGGAATTGTTCAGTCGGGGACATAAAACTGGATCCAGAGGTTTTCCACTTGCCACAGAATCAAAGCATCTGCAAACACTTGGTAAAAACATTTCGGTGTCTACACACCTGTGTGTTCCTGAGATACAATCATTGCAGACGTCAAATTTTTCTTCTACTTTCTATTTAAACCGGGTTTATTATAAAAAAAGGAACGAAATCGAAGTTATATATAGATAAAGAAGACGTTGGTGATAATTTAGGGATAGGATTTTTATATTTTCACATATTTTTACCTGACCATGATATCTGCGATTCCTTACTAACTAAAGATGTTTCAAGACATTTCTGGCCAAAAGAAGCCTTTTTATTTCACATATTTTTAAATATTTGGCCTTTTTTACATATTTTGTTGTAAATCACATATTTTCTGAAATATTTGCTATTTTTTACATATTTTTAGATATTTTGTCCTGAATCACGTATTTCCTTAAATTATTTGTTTAATTATAAACACATTTTTCGCAGCAACTATGTAAAATTCAAGAGAACATAAGAAACTTAAAGGTGAAATTTATCATTTATCATAAATAGTGCGTAAAAATTCTATATCTTCATCTTTGAACACAAATTAAAAGCAGAGGCAATAATACATTTTCACACAGAATTACATCGAGAATTTCTCAGAATCAATTAAAAAGAGCAAGTGTCTTATTCCTGTAGCATTTTCCTAGAATTTGTTTGTTTACTCCTCGATCCATTTCTCTGTTTCCCCCCTTCCCATAGTTCTTTCTCATCTTAGTCTTGTTTCACTTCCCTAGTTTAATTAGAATTACTAATCAATGTCTTGTTATTGAACAGCTATGTTTTCTCTAAGTACATTTTTTTGTACATATTTTAACAAAATTTCTTTAAAATATTATTCATATAATATATAATAAATACATATTTATGTAGCTTTTTTTAGGTTATAAAATTACTAATTAATTAGTAATTTATATTATTGCATAATACATAATTTATAAATACATATTATTTTTAAATATTTGACAATTTATTAGCACATATTTCGGATTTTTTAGCACATAAAAATCCTATCCCTAGTGATAATATTCGTAGGAATTGCACAAGATAACCTTTACATTCAACTTTTGTTGCAGTATTTTTAATAGATACTTGTTAATATAATTACTCAGACATATAATGTTTTATTTGTTTGTTAAGAACATTTTTCTATCTTAAAAATTCTGTCATATACAACACCATATTCTGCTTCAATTAATAATAATATATATA
>NW_027105331.1:365302-365731 GCF_000696795.3 Halyomorpha halys
ATATAAAAGATAATAATAAAAAAAAGTAAGATTGAGGAAAAAAAAAAGAACAAAAAGTGAAAAAACCTAAAACTATTTAAAATAAAAATAATTTTATTTGGTTTCAGTAAACTCAAAGAAAAGAAAATTAACAGAAAAAAAAAATAAGAGAAAGCGTAAATAGAATAAAAAAACTATAAATTAACTATTGTAAGGTTGTCACTCCACGCATTAATATTGCAGGTCTATGCTGTTGGTGAATGTCCCCTGCAATAGAGATGATTTGACCTAACTATATCATTTACATGTGGAGCGCGGTGGCACCGTGGCAAGGCGCGATGCTACTAACTCCAAAGACACCCGGGTTCGAATCTGGCTGGACAAAAAAATGTTTTATGTAACATTGTAAGTAGAGGGAATATGGGCGAGCTGGCACACCGATTTGGGCAG
>NW_027105332.1:0-398 GCF_000696795.3 Halyomorpha halys
AACTCCGTATGTCCAGATGGGCCTTATTATTGTCATGTAGATCAGTCTTTTGTAATGAGTTGGAAGTTTAGACCGTTTGTCTAATAAGTGCTGTACTAGTCGGAATCTGCGTGCAGTTCCCTGTCTTTTCAGTCTTGGGTGAGGATTCCAGGTTAGTCGTTTGTCAAGATAACGAATCTGTTCTACAAGGGTAAGAGCCACATTAGAGTATACTGTAGGGCAGTAATTAGTTATTTTAAGATTGCTTTGTCAACTACAAAGAAATGTATTTCTGATAAATATTTCAAAATGTTCTAGAACCTGTTCTAAGAGGAAAAAAAAAAAATAATTGAAATAATTTTTGTAAGCTTTCAATTAAGACCTGAAAACAGCACAAACATTTTCATTCTGGAGAGGGA
>NW_027105332.1:2578-3676 GCF_000696795.3 Halyomorpha halys
TTTATTTATATATATAGTTTTATCTATTTTATTTTTATTTATATAATTTTTTTTTTCTCTCTAACTGATGGTTGTAGTCTTTTTGTTTTTTTTAACCCTGATGAAGACTTAAAAATCAGGTCGAAACGTCGGCATAAAACAATATTTTTTGTTTATTTATGTTGTTTCTTTGCTGACCGCATCCCCGACCATCTTCTCCAATCAGTAATCTACGGTCAACCATATACACCTCATTATGAAAAATTAGTAGTTAATTTATTTTGAGAAATCTATATCTCAGAAACAATAAGACGTACAGATGTCTGCCAGCACTTCAATTAAAGCTAGTTAAATGTATTATAAATTAGTTCATAATGTTCAACTTCGTAGGAGAACTTTTTTTAAATGATATTTGACGAAATGAATTCACAAAATGTTGATTTCTAGTTGTTTGGATAAAACTTATCATTTTTCAAAAAAGAATATATCTCAAGCATCGTAAGACGTACACATGTCCACCAGCACTCAAAATAAAGGTAATTTAACTTCCTATAAAGTATTTCATGTCACGCATCTTCGTAAAGGTAGTAGTTTTTACGATATTCGCATATGCATATAATTTTCGCACATAAAAGTGTGTCTAAACTATTATAAATCAATTTATTTGAGCATATATCTATATCAAATACTACTCCTAAGAAGATAAACGTCATAACTACTTCATAGTATCCCGTATCGTTATTAATTAATATTAATAAATTATTTTCATTATTTACATCTCATAGTTTCCTTTTATTATTTTTAATATTGAGTCTTTAACAATTTAGCAATGAATGAATGGAACATTGAGGGCATTATGGATGGTTTTATTAGTGACGAGGTAAGGAGCATTGAAGATTTTACGAAGAATTTTGATTATAAGGTTTTTGTACGAGAGGAATCCGAAGGTTTAGTGGAGCCCCAAAGCTCAACTCCGCATGTCCAGATAGGCTCAATTATTGTCATTTAGATCAGTCTCTTGTAATGGATTGGAAGTTTAAACCGTTCGTCTGGTAAGAGCTATAATAGTCGGAATAAAAAAAACAAAACAATTTTACATTTCAATATTTTTACACTACT
>NW_027105332.1:3726-4734 GCF_000696795.3 Halyomorpha halys
CAACTTTCACTACATTTAATAACAAAAAGTTAAAATTAAAATTTATATGCTGAATGTAAAATTGATATTATGAAGACGTTCCATTAAAAAAAAAAAATATGAACGAAGAATGCCCCCCACGCAGTACAATCATACGCTTTATAATTTCATTTATTTATTAAAATTTACAACTGTATAAAAAAATACAATAAATAATTGTTTTAGAACACATGATAATCTTGGGAAGGAATTACCCAATGGTGGTACTTCAATCGTTACTTTAAATTAGAAGATACCATAGCCATCTTCTTTTCAGACTCCTCGGAGGATTATCAGGGATTTTTAAGGATGAGAGATTAAAAACTAATGGGTTTGGGTGGGTAAGGATTTTAGAATGAAAGGAGGTATATCTATCCCGGCCACATCCGCAACGTATCGGATGTTGAGGTCTTTGTGGATAAGTTTGTGACGTAATAAGGAGAATCAAGGATTTTACAGAGGATTTTGGATTTTAAGGATTGGACTCAGGAGAAATTTAATGGTTTGGTGAACCCCTAATGTTAGTCAATTCCATATGTCCAAAAATACGTTTGATAAACATAGTGTAAGAGTTTTTGTAGTAAATGGGCAGTTTAAAGCGTTTGTCAAGTAGGTGTTGTAATCAGAATTCATGAGCTATTACTCTGCTTAATAGTAATATAAGCATAATAAAAATGTTAATAGTACTAATAATATAAAAGTAATATAAGCATAATACATACATACTACTACTACTAATAAAAGTAATAATATAAGCATCATTAGCACTCCTGGTGGCAAATAGTAAAAAATAATTTTTCAGCAATTATTACAAACGCGAGAGAAGAGAGCCATCCCCCCCCCCTGATTCAGATAAATCATTTTTTTTCTTCTCTTGAATTCAAAGCTATCATACGCGCGTAGACTTCAGGAAGTGGTAACCTGGCTAGGGACGGAATAATAGAAGAAGAGAAGAGAATGCAGAGAGATTCTTCTTCGAACCTCTAACAT
>NW_027105332.1:4784-5146 GCF_000696795.3 Halyomorpha halys
AGACGAGTTGTGCTGACTCAGCTCATGAATTCTTCAGCGAGGATGCTCCATCATTAGTCTTGACCTTGCGGTTAGTTAAGGTCGTTTAAAATGTCTTACTGTAGCAGGTAAATATTAATTTATTATTATTATAATTATATATATTACGATTTGAGCTAAGAGAAAAAGTGGCAACACAATATGAAAATGTATTATTAAACAGATTTATTTAAGTCCCATTTTCACGTGAAATATACCTTTTGTGCAAGTAATATAATATATTTCAATAGTGAGAAAGTATGAAAGTGATGATGAACCTAACTAACAGTTTAACTTATAATGGTAAAAAATTATGATTAAGCTAAACAAACAACTTTCACTAC
>NW_027105332.1:12636-13598 GCF_000696795.3 Halyomorpha halys
CTCAAGGGTTGGGAAATTGAAGTGTAGGATTCTAAAAAATATTTGTTATCAGATTATTTTTCTATTATTATTAGTAGATATTTACTCACTTACTTATATCTCGGCGGACACCATCTTTAAAATTAATTTTTCAAAGTAGCCTTACCTGAAAAAAATAATGTTAATTAATAATATGATAAATTAAATCGTAGAAATTACAAATCTTATCAATGATATACGAAATCTATTTATCAAATCATATTTCAAGGTAATAAGATCTATCTTCTTGGAACAATTGCATAAAACAAATTGCAAGGGCTAATTGCTTTTGCGTCTGGTTACATCTTTCTTCGCCGGCTGTGTTATTATAAATGAAGCGAGATTTCAAAAAAGCATTACGCTAAGGCATTTATCATCAAACTAAACGAAATAGAAAGGCTGGGAAAATCTGAGGTATACTACATATTTGCCTATTGAATAATATTGAACAGTTGTAAATTACATTAAATAAATAAAAAATATAGAATTAAAAAAAAAAAATTAAAAAAAGAGTTTGTATGGTTTGTAAGTGAATAGCCATTTTATAAAATTTTAAACAACAGAACAATTTCTGTAAGTAATTTAGAGCTCTAGAACTCTGAAAGGGGTTGTCAGAACTCAAAAAGATTTTTTAAAAAAATTAGAGGATGGGGACTAATTTAACAGAAGTTTCTAAGGCACTTTAATTGGGCATTCTAGCTAAGACTGAAACATCATTTAAGGTATGAATAAACCAGTTTTAACTGTTATTCCTCATAAAATATATGCTTTCCCCCAAGTCTCTTGTGGCCGCTTACATATTCGTAAAATAACAAAATTTACAATCCTTTTGATTTTAATAATTTACATAGTTAAGCTATTAGTAAAGTTTTAAAAAATATTGCCCAAACCATCAAATTCTTCCCGCATCCAATCGTTACAATCCAAAATCCTACGTAAAATCC
>NW_027105332.1:13648-14045 GCF_000696795.3 Halyomorpha halys
TAAGAAAAAAAATGTGTATACACCAACTTCAATGATCCTAATTCTCTCAACTTTTTTTATTTAAAAAAAATTATAACGTTTCGGGGTTCCGAACATTTTCAAAGAGACAGCCCTATGATTGTTTTCACATTATTACTATATTACTTCCTCACATATACCAATATTTTCGAACATACCTCAGATCAATGAATTATTACAATTCATTTAAATTGTCGTTGTTTCGCATGCTAATTTCTGTATTGAGTTTGTATGTTACAAATAAACTCATTCACAAAGACCTTAACATCCCATTCGTTGCAGAATTGACCCAAGACAGATATGCGTCTTTTCATTCCAAACTCCTTAACCATCCTAACCCATTAATTCTTAATCTTTCATCCTTAACAATCCCTGATAA
>NW_027105332.1:14095-14871 GCF_000696795.3 Halyomorpha halys
TTGGACAAACGATTAACCTGGTATCCTCACACAAGACTGAAAAGACAGGAAACTGCACGTCGATTTCGACTATTACAGCACTTACTAGACAAACAGTCTAAACTTCCAACACACTACAAAAGACTGATCTACATGACTGTAATAAGGCCAATCTGGACATATAGAGTTGAGCTTTGGGGCTCCACTAAACCTTTTAATTCCTCTCGAATCCAATCCTTACAATCCAAAATCCTCAATGCTCCTTACTTTGTGCTACCAATGTTACACGCCTGTAACACTCCATTTTAACTAAGATCATATTTACTATGTGTATTATATAACATACAGTTATAAATTTCAATAAAGATATTTTTAAAAAACACCAAAATATCGTCAAATCAACTCATTTGTACAATGTATGAAATACCGGTTAACATGGTTTATATCAATTTTGTATTTTCTACTTGAGGCCCCCTTCGTAAATCGTAAAAAAAATGGCATGGAGGAAAATCTGCGGAGCGCACATCAAAGAATTTTCACTCACTAACCTAATTCCAAGGTTTTTGTAGATTGGGTGGCTAGTTTCGAATTTATTGCTATTTTTGGGATTTTCGAAAAAAAATTCTTAAGAACCAGAGAGAGGAAAATTATGAACAAATGAGTTGAACAGATCCGTTACTTTAAATCTGAACAAATGACCATCATGGAATCCTCATACAAGACTGAAAAAACAGGAAACTGCACGTCGATTCCGACTATGACAACATTTACTAGACAAACTTCCAATCCATTACAAA
>NW_027105332.1:17381-18626 GCF_000696795.3 Halyomorpha halys
ATTTTTTCATTCGGAGCTCTATATCTTAAAAACTACCAACAACACTAGAAAATCTAAGAGAACATTATTTAAAGAAGAGTAAATTTGCTGAAATATTAGCTCTAACAGAGCTATTTACGTCCAATAGTTTTCGAGATATAGCTTTTTAAAAAGCAAAATTTATTAAAAATATACTGAAAGATTAGTAGTTAGTTAATTTATTTTGGGAATTATATATCTCAGGAACTATGTGACGTACAGATGTCTATTAGCACTCATATAAAGGCTAGTTTAATGGACTGTAAAGAAGTTTATGAACTTTACCTTCGTAGAAATAGTATTTTTCATGATATTTGCTAAAATAAATTGATTAATAGTTGTTCGGACAAGTTGGATTTATGAAAAACTTTATTTCAGAAACAGATGTCTGCCAGCGCTCAAATTAAAGCTAGTTAAATTTACTACAAAATAGTAATTATGTTAATCTTTGTAGGAGTAGTAGTTTTTGATTGGTTTTATGATATTTGACAAAATGTTAATTTCTATTTGTTCGTATAAAATGTTGGATTTTTTAAAAAATATATCTGTAGATCCATAAGAAGCACATATGTCTGTCAACTCTCAAAATAAAGGAAATTTAATTTAGTGTAAAGTAGATTATGACACTTATCTTCGTAGGGGTAGTAGTTTTTATGATATTCACATATGAATATGAATTTAGAAAATGAAAATTTATCCGAACAACTATAAATCAATTTATTTTAGCAAATTTCATGTAAACTATTGCTCTTACGAAGATAAACATCATAAACTACTTTATAACCCATTAAACTAGCTTTAATTTGAGTGGTAATAGATATCTGTACATCAAATAGTTTTTGAGATATAAATTTTTCAAAATATATTCACTAAATACTGATCTTTCAGTACGTCCCATACAACATTTTTATGAATCTTTTTTTGCCTTTTTAAATAGCTATATCTCGAAAACTATTTAATGTAAATAACTCTATTAGGGCTCATATTTTAGAAAATTTACTCTTCTATAAATGACGTTCTCTTAAGTTTTCTTGTGTTGTTCCGACTTTTTAAGGTATAGAGCTCCGAATGAAAAATTAGTGTTTTTTTATCTCTTTGAAACAACCGCCATTTTTTATTTCCTCTACCTCTACTTGGCAGACTCATCAATTTTGACTATTAATTATACATAGTTTTCATTAAAGTAATCAAAAATTGGGGTGAGATAACTGCATTTTTTCTCCTCTT
>NW_027105332.1:22748-23447 GCF_000696795.3 Halyomorpha halys
TATTTTTAAACTTTATTTTAATTTTAGAATAATAATATTTTAATGTTGTCAATCCCTCTCCTTCTGGAGATGGTTCTAGTTTAGTTACCGTCATGGTTTATACAGATTTTTAAAATATTTTAATGGCATTGGAATTTTTCATACAGCCAAGTATAAATTTATTTGTATTCCCATCATATCTTCACTATGGTTGGGGGTCAAAGTTTTGCATTTTGTGGGACCGCCACTCAGTGAAAAAAGACAACGCCCATTGCCGGATTCGGACCTGCTTCACCAAAGAACTCAGAATGGTAAGACAGTGCCCAGCCACTGTGCCAGTACGGTCAGGTCATAGAGATGAGCACCAATTATCTTTGAGTAATGTTTTTGATTTTTTTTTTTTAATTGTTATATCTTGTATCTCAATGGTAAGTCCTTTTACTTTAAAATCTGTGGTTTTTAAGTTGTAAAATAATGCTCTGGTGATGCCTAAACGGGCGAAAATTTGGCAAGATCGATACACTAATCTACTTGAGACTACAGTGGCCCTTTAGTGTAATTAAAAAGAAATTTAAATGTTGGTAAATTAAAAGTAGATTTCTGAAAACGGTTGAGATTTGACTCATTCTGTCGATTGGAATGTTAATTTGAAAAATTAGTTGGGGAGAAGTATTGCCACAGTGAATAATATAGACATATCTCTTCTTAAATGAGCCAGGA
>NW_027105332.1:25757-26297 GCF_000696795.3 Halyomorpha halys
TACATTAACAAAATTTAAATTTAATGCCATTATAAAAGCGAAAGATGGATTTTAAATAAAGAAAAACCTTTCAAAAGTTTTATTATATCTCCGGTTCTAATTTGTTTAGTTAGACTGGTTTGAGCAGTTCGGTGCAGTTTATAGAGCCCTAAACCACTCCCAAGATTGGTTGAGGTTAATTCTTTTTTTATTTTTCAAATTAATCAAAAACTGATGTACAGGTACTGGTATTTGGTGGGGGAACAAGTCCTACAAGTGGGCCTAGTGGTCCTTTTTGGAAACCCCTGATGGCTACCAAGGTTGCCGCCGCGTACTGACCAAGGTGGGACTGTCAAGATTCATTCCTCGGGACTGTCTAAAAATGAATGTTTAACTGCCCCAGGTGGGAATCGAACCCACAACGTTCCGAACCGAGGGTACTGGGACCTGCGCCCTAACCTTAGGCTGATGTACGGCGAAAAAATTGAGTTATTTTTTTCTTTTCTATAATTCAAATTTAATGGTTTCTTGAGGTACTAAAAACGTTGAAAATATTAACTT
>NW_027105332.1:29737-30777 GCF_000696795.3 Halyomorpha halys
ATTACTTTCGATTTATTTATTTTTTTATTATAAAAAAGATGAATGAAATGATAGAAAACTTATTGTCTAAGCAAGTGGCAGATAACAAAAACTCTACGAAGTACTAGGTAACTTATAAATATACATTGGATTTGGTGAATGACACAATTCTTCCATTTTCAAATACAATAATTTATCAGCAACAACGTTTCGGGAAATATCCCCCATCTTCAGATTGCTATAAAACCAAATCAACAAAAAATCAAAAAAAACATGCGCTTACAACAATACTAATAGATCATATATACTTCAAAACTATTTACCTGAATAAAATATTTTATATATAACATAAAATTATCTCCTTTATTGTCATTCTTGCTAATATTTTATAATATTAATGTCATTTAATGAATAAAAACTATTTTACTGTTAACATTCATACATTTTAGGAGAATAATTACCTTCCTGGAGGTTATCTTCCATTATGATATCAACCATATAGACTATAAAACACTTTTCTCCTACCTCTATTACCACAAAGATGAACAATTAGACTAAAATTAACAATTTTTCAACAGTCACTGTTCACCCGTTTGTTTTGAACAGCCCTGATGAAGTCCTACAAAGTGGGGCGAAACGTCGGAAAATAAATAGTTGCAAACTATTTTTGTTTCTCCAACTGTCAACTGTCACGGGCTTATGTAGACGATATATATTTTGGTCAGGGAGTACTGTTACTAGATCAACGGTTGTGTAGATCACACTCGACCGCCAGATGTTTACCCAATTAAGGGTACCCAATTTAAGAGGCTGGGTGGACCCCAGGAGGGCTCCAGAACCCACAGAAGTTGACTCACGGCTACAAAGTAACAGCAAACAATTTTCTAGATTATAGAGTTATTAGCCACGCGGTTTACCCCGTCAACCCCGCTTTACCCGGACAATAATATGATAATTTAATACAGGTAATTAAGTCGAATTACAATCAGGAAATTTGGGGTGGTCTCCGAATCGGAAACCCTTGTTTTTCCTTTTTTTGTCCTTATCGTATTCATAAAATT
>NW_027105333.1:0-4500 GCF_000696795.3 Halyomorpha halys
CAAGATTCATTCCTTGTGACCGCCGAAAAATGAATGTTTACTGCCCCAGGTGGGAATCGAACCCTCAACGTTGCGAATCGAGCGCACTGGGACCTATATATACTCCAAGAACCCGAGTTCGAATCCGTCTGAGGCAGATGATTATTTTCTGTTTCACTGTAGCAGTGAGTCAGCTCTGTAGGCTTGGGAGCTCTCTGGGAGAGCCTCTTAAATCGGGTACCCTTAACTGAGTCGAGCGTGATACTATCCAATTTACCTCCTTGCTCAATCGTTAGTCTAGTAACAATACTTCCTTTCTGTACTGTGCTTGTAAGTACAGCACCACTAACTTTTCAAGAGTTATAGTGGTGCAGATTATTTTTTTAAAATAAAAATATGTTTCTTTATTTATAATCTTAATTTTTTCTTGATACTGGTAATTCTTTAATAAATAACTCAAATACTATCCAATTATAGTCTCAAAACTTTATTTCTTTTATTCGTCCAACGTTTCGGCCAATCCGGCCATCTTCAGGGTTGAGATGTCAGACAGATAGACAGATAAATGTCTATTAATAGTGTTTGCAAAGAAATAATTTTTGACTGTCTTTTTAATGGATAATTAACTAATTAGATATAAATGTTTTGACCTGCGCAGAATAGCCTGAATGAAGTTTTAGAGTTGTTTTAAATTATATGTTTGCAAAGTAGTATTGAGATGTCCCTGAAGATGGCCGGATTGGCCGAAACGTTGGACGAATAAAAGAAATAAAGTTTTGAGACTATAATTGGATAGTATTTGAGTTATTTATTAAAAAATATGTTTCTTTTAATGCAGAATGCTTCAGGCTTAAGTGTCCTGACTGGAAGTACGAATTAATGATCCCGAAAAGAGGAAAAATTCTAATGATTTTCATTGTTATGAATTATTTAGGTTATAATGAATAAATTAATATGTGTTCCAACAACTCTAGTAATTAAATGTAAACATTAACATTCATGTTAAGTGTCGTTCATCTTCGTCCTCAGCAACTATAGCCGAATGGCACTGGATCTTTTATAGTTTCAATCAACCTTGCTCGTAAAAGAATTTAGGTCATTAGCCAGACTTGCATGGACGTTTTAGTTGAATGTCACTCCAAATAAATAAAATCAGTGGTGTCAGATCCTGAAAACGTGACAACACATATCCATTACCATTTGCTCCCGCTGCTATGCAAGGAAGATGTCATTCCCGTCATAATCTTCGTGTAATCACTTCGATCAACATTTTATTTGAAATGTCAATGTCAAAATTCTATTTATCCAGTAGTTGGGAACGTAATTTGATCAATTTATCGACTATATAAATAATTAATAACAATGTGAATCTTTAGCCGTGTATATTTCCTAAACAAATCGTTGATGTACTACCTTCATAGGAAATGTTTCTTGTCTGGGATCAATTATTGATATTTTCAGTCAGTTCACTTAACCCTAAAATATCCTGTACATATAATAAGAGTTGAATTATACATCGATTTGTCATGTTAGAAATTTAAAAACATTCGACCGTGCTATCTAATTATTGTTCGGCCTAAAGTTGATTTGAAATTGTTGAAGTTGGTGACGGACAGTAGGGGCTGAAGTGTAATTCCCTCTAATTCAGAGGAGGAGACTAAGTTGCTTAGGCCAAACAGTGCGGCATGCGCGGGATGCCCCCCTTTGAAGGGACAGGAATGTGACAACTCTTGCGGCGGCCCGCAATTGCGCACATACCTCCCGAACAATCCCTATATTTACCTCTAAGCCAGCGTCTTCTTTTCATGTGCAAATTGAATTTCTTTACGTCGCTTCCCCATCTCCTAACCCTCCAACTTCTTTTAAACTGTTTTTCCCATCTGAAATGAATCTAAGCGACTTGACACCTTCCGTTTGGATTTGAAGAAAATATTAAAAAAGAAAATCCCATTTCTTATCTCCTTGCCGGATCTTCTCCCATCAATCACTGTTATGAAAAAAAGGCATTTGTACTTTTATTAGATTTTTGACAATGATGAAATGGCCAATACTTGTGCTCTCATGTCGAATATTTACCGCCATTTGTATTTTGGTTATTTTTCCTATTGATATTCTTTTGAAATATACACCTTTAAGATTGTATTATGAAATGAAAATTTTGTACTTTTAAGAATGGGGAAATCAGGAATTTTTCCCTATGGGGAAGAAAGAAACGCATCTCAGTATCACATCAATGTATCCACCTAATCGAAAATTTAATCTAAAAAATATTTAAATAAAATAAATTTTGTCATACGACTGACTTTTTTTATCAAGGAAATAATAATAATTAAAGTGCATGTTGTATTTGATTGAATGAATTTTTCGAGAGAAAACAATTTTTGTGTTTTGGTTTGGATATTTTGAACAACTTAACAATACGTTCTAACTTTATATATATAATGAGTTAGATATATATAATATAATAAAATATATAATAATAAAAAATGTAATACCTAAGGACATACAACGTTTAAATCGTTATCATGTAAAATATCTTACTCCTTTTTAACTATTAAATATACAGGCATTCTTGTATTTCCTACTTTATCTATATTATATTTATAAAAAAATAAGAAAAGGTTGACTTAAATTTAACTTTTGTTCTTTCATTAGATATTTATTGAAATAGATATGATAGTTTTAACTTAAAATTCCATTTAACACCACCATTTTTAATTAAAAAGTAATTTTTATCCATTATTCATATAGCCGACTAAATATACTATTACATCGGTTCCACAAAAGATGACTAATTTATTAACAATTCAAAAAAAAAAAATCAAATATGTATTAAAACAACACAATAATGTAACAAATTTATTCTACTCTCTAATACAATTATACAACATTAAATTACTAATTGATTTACTATATCTATGTAGTGTGTACATACATTTTTGGTATCTCTATTAAAATTGATACTGTGGGTTATGTTTTTTGTGATATATATTGCTTCTGTTATTTTTCTATTTTTATTGTGGTCTTTAATAAAATTTCTGGGTTTTTTAAATCAAATTCATGTTTATACTCTATGATGTGTTGTAGCAGTGCTGTTGTGTTGATGTTTTTGACATTTTTAGAATTATTCTTATGTTGCTCAACTCTAGGTTTTAGTTTTTTAGATGTTTCTCCAATTTGTTTTAGATGGTGATGGGGATGACAACCCCGAAACGTTGTTATTGTTTATTAATGATATAAAATAAATAATTAAAAAAAAGGAAGAGTACTTTTCATTCATAAGTTCTAATTATGTACTGGTATTTGTTGGTGGGGTTAATGGTCCTTTTTGCCAACCCCTGACGGCTACTTAAGTTGCCGCCGCGTACTAACCAAGGTGGGAGTGTCAAGATTCATTCCTTGTGACCGCCGAAAAATGAATGTTTACTGCCCCAGGTGGGAATCGAACCCTCAACGTTGCGAATCGAGCGCACTGGGACCTGCGCCCCAACCCGCACACCCGTCTCTTCTAATTATATACGAAACTCTTCCAGTAGAAGATATAAATAACTTCATAGTTAATATTTTCTTAGGGAAAGTAGTTTACACGATATTTGTCAAAATGAATTCACAAAACACTGATTTTTCTGAACAGTTTCTCGAAAATTATTGGTTCTAAATAGCTCTGTTAAATTCCCCCTAACTATACTTTGCAGACTCATAAATTTTGACTATTATACATAGTTTTCATTAAAGTAATCTAAATTAGGGATGAAATAACAGACTTTTTTTCCGCTATGCTCTTCTACTAATATATTTACAAATTTTATCATTGTATATTTGGAGCTGTAAATCAGGCCTGAAGGGCAGTAGAAATAGTTTGCTTAGCGGGTTATGATGACACAGTGCCCGCTAGAAGAGTTATGCCCTCATCGGGGTATTATCGCTGTTTAGTTTAGTCCTTATAATTAGCTGTCTTCCGCAACTTGATGAATATTTATAAGGTAATAAAAAGCTGAGAGCAGTGGGAGGGGGGCGTATGGCGTACGGTGCCTGTGCGGACCGCACACTTTTTAATCAAGCCCTACTGTCACCTGGGACGCAGTTCCACTCTTCCCTAGCCTTTATTAATTCATCCTATCCTCTCTCTCTCTCCGCGTTAAATATTATCGTTCCCTTACTCTGTATCTCTATGCTACCGACTTGTTAACTTTATCTCTTCACTCTCCAATGAAAAAATTGTATGTTATCAACAGTATTTACGGCGAAGAGAGAAAGTATTGATGTAGGGCCGATCCAGCTATATATCCGTTTTTATTATCAATTCCATGCCTTTATGTTATCTATAAAATGCGAAATTTGATATTTATAATTTAGAACATCAAGACGTCCAGACAGGACAATAAGTAAAAATACACGGCTTTTCCAATTCTTACAATAAAATATTTTAGATTCTTTTAAGTAAAATTAAAATTTTTTTTTTTTAGAACTGAGGATACTAAAGCTATACGAGTACAATAAATGATCTCTCTCTCTCTCTCT
>NW_027105334.1:0-1285 GCF_000696795.3 Halyomorpha halys
CTAATGAATAATATTCAGAAAGTAAATCATTTGGAAAAATCCCAAACTGTTGTGCGACAATTGATGTTTACGTGGAACCTCAAGGCAGGTTGTGAACTTGTGTCACTCTTAACTTGGATTGCCTGGTGATAGGACGTACTTCGGCTGGAAGCGGGAAAGCTGAGAAGCCATTGTTGGGAGAGAGGCAACTTGTGAACGGCCATTTTTGGACGCCACAACAATAGAAGAACAAAGAACATCAAGGATCTCAAAAGGAAGACCGTGAGCTTGGTTAGTTTTGTAGGCATAATAATAGATACATGTGTAAAATAGATTTTAATTTAAATTAAGAGAAATTATTGTATCTGTATTCTGATTGTCTAGCAACCATACGCCCTGAGATTAAGAGTTTCTTTTTATATAATAAAATTAAGAGTCTTTTTTATATTATAAAAGTTTAAATATAATTCTATTATCCATTTGATATTAGTGTTCTTTAATTTGAACCCAAAGTTATTTAAAGTTATTTTCATATTTGAAAAAAGTTAAAAAACTATTAAGATTCTTTTTATTTAAATTTTTAATTTTTTAAAATTATTACATCATATATCTGAGGTTCTCATCTGTACAGTTGACTATGTCAGCTACTTTACAATCATTCCTAATGTAGTTTTCAATAACACAACATTATACTCCTCTTCTTACTGAACTGTCATAATCACTAATAGACTAAAAGAATCTAAAAAAAAAAAAAAAAAAAAATCTGAGCACCTTATAAAATGAGAATTGCACCTAAATACTGAAAAAAACAGAAGCGATAATTTTCACAAAAGGATGACCTATACTTTTCTCGAATATAAGTTTAGAAGACACGCCGACCGATTCCTTTTGCCGAATCCGTAAAATACTTAGGAATCACTTTAGGCAATAAACTGTTATTCAAACAGCATATTAATTTAAAATTAACAAACACAAAGATAATAATGAAAAAATATTTCCATTTTAATAAAAAATCAATACTATTCCTCCGAGATTAATTGATACTCTATAAATTAGTACTAAGACCTATCATAACATATGACTGTCTCATTTGGGCTTCACTAATTTGTCAAACACCAAAAAAATACGAGTATTCCAAAATAAAATGCCTAGTCATGACTAATAACTATTCATCATATTAGGGGTATTCATGATGTTGTGTTAAATGTTAAATGTTATAACTATAAGATTGTGAGCAGCCCTATTTGAAGTCATGTTAAACGTTAAATGCACAAGAGCCCCTAGCGGATTTTCTCAGCAACTTGTT
>NW_027105335.1:0-911 GCF_000696795.3 Halyomorpha halys
TTGTTACTTAAATCACTTGTGATAAATTCATATTATACTGATTGAGCTTTAAAATTATATAGCCTTCACAACGTCCTTACAGTCAAAATATTAATAATTACATTTTAATTATCATTATTATGTGTTATTTTGGCACCGACCGTGGATCGCATTGGATGTAATTTTCAACTGAATGAAATAAAATAAACAGAATCAAAGGTACTTTTGTAGGCTGTTCACACCCAGACAAAGACGATTTTACGAAATTTGGTTATTTTAACTCAAAGGTACATCAAAACGTGTATTTCCGGTTAAAACTGGAATTATATTTTGAACGATCGCTATAAGCCTTCTTACTATATATTCTGTATTTGAGTAATTAGAAGTAAAAATTATGAATAGAAGAATAAAAGAAGGTTTTACCAGAACTAAAACTGGAAACGAAGTATGTTTTCATTTAATGATGAATTTCTTACTATAGAAAAAAATAAAAAATAAGAATTGGTCACTTAACCAAATACTAGCTTCTGATTGGTTGCTTAATGATCACGGGACTGGTCGCAGAATACTTGAGTGGTTAAGAGAAGGTCGTGCTAAAAATTCAAATTGCCCGCCATAGGTCACGTGACCAAATTCTGGCTTCTGATTGGTTGCTCATGGGAATGTTCCAGATCGCCTATATTCCCACTGCTGTGAATCCATACGACCCATGAAGGTTCATCGCTTCAGTACTTTGAAAGAAAGCACTGTTTTTGGAATAATGGTTATGCAAAGATGTGATTTTTCAAGATCAAGTTTAATCACCAGATTTTTCCCCAATTAAGGATACCAACTTTATAAGGCTGGGTAGACCTCGGGAGGGGTCAAGAACACACAGGGAGGACTCACGACTCAACGTAACAGACAATAGTTATCTACCCCCGATTCGAACC
>NW_027105335.1:4407-4692 GCF_000696795.3 Halyomorpha halys
AAAATAAAAAAAAAATATAATAAAGTAAACAATTTAAATTGGAAACAAATGGCATCTTATGAATACTCGTATTGCAGTTTAGAGTAATTTTAGTAAACATTTTTTAAAAATCCGATTATGGACATAGGTTATTATGTTACAACCTGGAATTGAAGTGAGGCTTAAAAAAAAGTGATTCATAATAATATAATTCAATAATTTTTATCAAATAATTTCTATGATAAGATTTTATCAATGAAAGTTTGCTCCATGGCAGAAGAGATACAGTTTAAAGAAGCTGTTTTA
>NW_027105336.1:0-1290 GCF_000696795.3 Halyomorpha halys
TTTTTTTTTATTTTTTTTTTATTTTAGTATGTATGAAATCATTCATCAATATTACCTATTGCCCACAACTGTGTGGTAGATTGTAATATCTATAAATAAATAAATCTATCAATTTCAAAAAAAAAAAAAAACTGTTACTAGACCAACGGTTGTCCAAGGAGGTGATTTGGTCAGAATCACGCTATACTGCCAGATTTTTACCCAATTAAGGGTACCCAATTTACGAGACTAGGTTTAGAACTAGATCAGTAATTAATAAGCATATTTTTTAAATAGAAATAATTAAGGCCGATTCATTCTCGGATTTTCAATCAGCAATACTCGTTATACGGATGCCAACGATATAAGATCGAGTAAGACGAAAGAAATAAATATTTCATTTATGTTGCTTGTCATTGGCCGTTCCGACACAACACATAACAGTAAAACAACCATCCGAGGGGGCAATAAAGTTTTAACTGCACGCAGGGGTTCGTGACGCCTTGGCCTTTAGACCTAACATTACTCGAAAGCTGTTAAGGATGAAGCATAATAAAACATGGATAGCAATATTACTATAGCCCTATAAGAACTATTACAAAGAACTAATGTGCTATAGTATGTAATACATCACTATCTGTAATATAATTTCGACAGCGAAATAATATATGTAACCCGGAGGTATAAGACTAGTTTGAACAAAAGTTCTGAATAAAAATGTGTTTCTTATTTGTTTACAAAAGGAATTAACTCTCCATACATTCTTTACTGGTTTTTATCTTAAGAAGATATTTATCTATATCTTTGGATAAAGAAAAAACAGGAACAGATGAAGGTTCGAATTATTTACTTGTATTTGAATGGTACTAACTGTTTGAATTATTATTAACTTTTAATTATTATTAACGTTTCGGCCGATTAATGATAACATCTTATTAACATACAGTATCAAAAATAATAATAATTAAATTGGAAGAAGATAGTTGAACGTATAAAGTAGATTGGTCCGGGTGAAGGTCAATAAAGAAACTATATAATCCTAACCAACGTTTCGGCTCACTTCGCAGGGCTTCGTCAGAGCTAAAGGAAAACAAGATACAAAAATTGTTAGACGTGGCAAGAAAATTAGAATGAAAATATAAATGGAGTGAAAAATTATACAATTTTTTTTTTTAAAAGGAGGGAATTGTAGATGATGGTCGGGGGGTGCGGTCAGCAAAGGTACAATATAAATAAACAAAAAATATTTATTTACGCCGACGTTTCGACCTGATTTTCAGGTCTTCATTAGGGCTATAAAAACAAAAAGAC
>NW_027105336.1:3935-4493 GCF_000696795.3 Halyomorpha halys
AAGTTCTATCGGGCTTAAAAAAAGACCCTATATTTTACAAGTACGTCAAACAAAGTGAATCGATTTTCTAAAAAAAAAAAAATAGTTTCTATTAAAACGATTTCTATAATTATGAAAAAAATAACAAGGACATGAATTCATTTATGATAATGGATATGGAGATATAGCTTTTTAATTTGCAACATATCCTGAAAAATTAGTAATTAATGAATTTATTTAGAGAAAAATATATCTGAGGAACCATAAGATGTCAGCCATAAGTACAGATGTCAGCCAGCACTAAAATTAAAGCCAGTTAAATGTACTATAATAAGAAAGTAGTTTATGACGTTTATCTTCGAAGAAGTAGTAGTTTTTATGATATTTTCAAACATTTTATCTGAACTAATTGAAATTAACATTTTGTAAATTTATTTTGAAAAAAAGACAAGAAACTGCTCGTAGATTCCGACTATTGCAACATTTACTAGACAAACGGTTTAAATTGCCAATCCATTACAAATGACTGATCTACATGACTATTATAAGGCCTATCTGGACTTACGGAGTTGAGCTTTG
>NW_027105337.1:0-704 GCF_000696795.3 Halyomorpha halys
GTTCAAAATATCTGTTTACCGCAGCATAAATTTCCTGCTAACTTTTTACTCAAGAATTGAGCGGCTGTATTAACATGGTTTTTTCTTCTATTTGCAGAAAATTTTATGATTTTTTTTTATTGTGGTTACGATTCTCAAGCTGTGAGATCGCCTTCTACATTGGTATTAGTGAGATCACATATAACATAGGAATAAGTAAGTGGTTACCTCGCGCCAAACTGCTCACTCCTCTAAATCAGGATGGCTACTAGAAGTAGAATGTTTTCTGTTCTGTATCGTTCGAATGTAGCGTAAGATATATACGGCCTTCCAACAACATTTAATTTCATTGCCTGCATACAACAGGTAATTTTTACATTTCTGTTGTTATAGAGATTCTATAATAATTCTCCAATTCCCCATCTTCAAAAATTTGGTAAAATATTATAAGGCCATTATAGTTGAAACGGCCAGTTATCGTTATTGTCGTCAATTTCATTCAGCGAATGATGAGTTTAATCCCCTGACGCTGGGTGATCTTTAATAAGAGCGATAAAGCCAATGTTTCTTTAACATTAAGCTGCCACAGTAAATTTCAAATATTCTTAATTATCTGAGTCTAATCTAACTATAGCCAGCAATGGACCTCGCAACACAAACCCTATTACTTTGTTGTTTTTCGATATATACAAAAATGGAATATTTTATGTTATCTGAAATTGCTT
>NW_027105337.1:5964-6291 GCF_000696795.3 Halyomorpha halys
TTTGGTAAAATATTATGAGGCCATTATAGTTGTAACGGCCAGTTATCGTTATTGTCGTCAACTTCATTCAGCGAATGATGAGTTTAATCCTCTGACGCTGGATGATCCTCAACAAGAGCGATTAAGTCAATGTTTCTTAAACACTATAAGCTGCCATGAAGGACCTCACTCTTTCTGGAACGCAATAATTTACAAATGTGTTTACGATTTTTTTCTCGTTGCCATTAGCAGAAATGTCTTCAACCGTGATCTACTATTCCTAGGAAACTCCCCTTAGCTATCTTCAAAGGGTTGGTAGCTGTAATGTTCACTTTCCGTTACTTCCTT
>NW_027105337.1:8926-9206 GCF_000696795.3 Halyomorpha halys
TCAAAAAGGTAAATCCAAGCAAGATAAAAGTATTAGTATTCTTAACCAACGTAGCTAGTTGGCTAAAATGCAGAAACAACAAATTAATAGGCCATTATATAAAGTATAATCGTAATTTAAAATAACTGAATACTTGAAAAAAAAACACGTTTTATTCAAGAATTAGGAAAAATAAATAACAGCCAAAACCAAGCAAAATCAAAACCATAACAAGAAACCGTAAGTGTAATGTACGTGTTTCTTAAATTTGTATTTAGTAAGCAAATATAACGAATACAGA
>NW_027105337.1:10269-10553 GCF_000696795.3 Halyomorpha halys
CGTTTCCATTAGCAGGAATGTCTTCAACCGTGATCTACTATTCCTAGGAAACTCCCCTTAGCTATCTTCAAACGGATGGTAGCTGTAATGTTCACTTTCCGTTACTTCCTTCAACTTTAATCAGTGAATGATAGGTTGAATTCCATTACAGGGGGGTGGACCCGCATCGAGGTGATAAAGTCTAATTTCTCCGTTCTCTGTTTGCAGCCATAAAAGAATTAACTTTTGCAGAAACGTCGTAATTTACATATGTTTTTACTCTGAGACTCGTCTGTAGCTTGAAT
>NW_027105337.1:10603-12139 GCF_000696795.3 Halyomorpha halys
GGTTAGGCGTTTATCTGTCGACAATTTTTTTTTTCTAGAGATTCTATAATAATTCTCCAATTCCCTATCTTCAAAAGTTTGGTAAAATATTATGAGGCCATTATATCGTTATTGTCGTCAACTTCATTCAGCGGATGATGAGTTTAATCCCCCGACGCTGGATGATCCTCAACAAGAGCGATAAAGTCAATGTTTCTTTAACTCTATGAGCTGCCACAGTAAATTACTACTATTCTTAATTATCTGAGTCTAATCTAACTATAGCCAGCAATGGATCTTCTTGCAACACAAACCCTATTGAATAATGAGGTAAATCCCATAACGCTGGATGATCCCTGATAAGAGTGGTGAAGTCAATGTTTCTTAACACCATTAGCTGTCTTAAAGTAACTACTATGTCCGGAACGCGGTGATTTTCAAATATTCTTATATATCTGAGTTCTATCTAACTATGGCCAGCAATAAATATTCACGCAAAAAAACCCAATTACTTTGATGTGTTTGGTATATTAAAAAATTTCTTATTCTGTCTAATCTGTTAAATACTACAATCGTCTTTATTTTGGTTTGGCGTTCTTCAGACCAAAATTGTTATGAAGGATTCTCTAAACAATTCGTCGTTTTGCCATCTTAAAAGATTGGTAAAATATTACAAGGCCATTGTAGTTGTGATGTAAACTTTTCGTCATTATCGTCAACTCCAATCAAGGTATAATGAGGTAAATCCCATAACGCTGGATGATCCCTGATAAGAGTGGTGAAGTCAATGTTTCTTAACACCATTAGCTGTCTGAAAGGAACTACTTTGCCCAGAACACGCTTATTTTCAAAAATTCGTATATATCTGAGTTCTATCTAATTATGGCCAGCAATAAATATTCACGCAAAAAAAGCACAATTACTTTGATGTGTTTGGTATATTAAAAAATTTCTTATTCTGTCTAATCTGATAATTACTACAATCGTCCTTATTTTGGTTTGGCGAACTTCAGACCAAAATTGTTATAAAGGGTTCTATAAAAAATTCGTCGTTTCGCCATCTTAAAAGATTGGTTAAATATTGCAAGGCCATTATAGTTGTGATGTAAACTTTTCGTTATTATCGTCAACTCCAATCAAGGAATAATGAGGTAAATCCCATAACGCTGGTTGATCCCTGATAAGACTGATGAAGTCAATGTTTCTTAACACCATTAGCTGTCTTAAAGGAATTACTTTGTCCAGTACGCGCTTAGTTTCAAATATTCCTTTATGTTATGTAGATTTGTGACTTTGCAATGGGAGTACATAGGTCGAGTGGTCCTGGGTTGATGGCAAGTGTGTTTAATTATTTTAATATAAAATGGAGTGTTATTTTTAAAAATCTGCTGCGGTATTTATCTCCTAATTTTAAGTTAAAATGAACCCTCCCTTCTTTCTTAACAGATATTTCCATACCAATTTTCAAATACAGACAGATCGACTAAATCCAATTTAAACATCAAGTGAAATATTAAACCCTTTCATAGTCTATATTCATCCTTTTTTTCTCTGATA
>NW_027105337.1:13270-14515 GCF_000696795.3 Halyomorpha halys
TAATCTAACTATAGCCAGCAATGGATCTTCTCGCAACACAAACCCAATTACTTCGATGTTTTTCGATATATACAAAAATGGCTTATTTTATATTATCTGAAATTACTTAAATGTTGTTTATTTCGGTTAGGCGTTTATCTGTCGAGAATTTTTTTTTCTAGAGATTCTATAATAATTCTCCAATTCCCCATCTTCAAAAGTTTGGTAAATTGTCACGAGGTCATTATAGTTGTAACGGCCAATTTTCGTTATTGTTGTCAACTTCATTCAGTGGATGCTGAGTTTAATCCCCTGACGCTGGATGATCTTTAATAAGAGGGATAAAGTCAATGTTTCTTTAACACTGTAAGCTGCCACAGTAAATTTCAAATATTCTTAATTATCTGAGTTTAATCTAACTATAGCCAGCAATGGATCTTCTTGCAACACAAACCCTATTACTTCGATGTTTTTCGATATATACAAAAACTGCTTATTTTATGTTATCTGAAATTGCTTAAATGTTGCTAATTTCGCTAAGGCGTTTATTTGTCGACAATTTGTTTTTCTAGAGATTCTATAATAATTCTCCAATTCCCCATCTTCAAAAGTTTGGTAAATTATCACGAGGTCAGTATAGCTGTGACGACCACTTTTCGTTATTGTCGTCAACTTCATTCAGTGGATGATAGGTTGAATTCCATTACAGGGCGGTAGACCCGGATAAAGGTGATAAGGTCTAATTTCTCTTTTCTCTGTTTGCAGCCATAAAAGAATTCACTTTTGCGGAAACGTCGTAATTCACATATTTTTTCAGTCTGAGACTCGTCTGTAATTTTCAGATATTTTAATTTTATATTAATTCTCTTGAGTTCTATCTAACTACAGCCAGCAATAAATATTCACGCAAAACAGCCCAATTACTTTGATGTGTTATAGTTGTGATGTCAACATTTCGCTATTGTCGTCTACTTCATTCAGTGGATGATGAGTTAAATCCCATAACGCGTGATGATCCTGAATAAGGGTGATATAGTCAATTTTTCTTTAACACTATAAACTGCCATAAAGGAACTACTTTGTCCGAAACGCGGTTATTTTCAAATATTCTTAACCCTCTGCATTCTATCTAACTATGACCAGCAATAAATTTTCTCGCAAAACAAACCCAATTATTTTGATGTTTTTGATATATACAAAAATGGCTTATTTTATGCCATCTGAAATTGCTAAAATGTTACTTATTTAGGTTTGGCGTTTCTAGCT
>NW_027105337.1:20699-21040 GCF_000696795.3 Halyomorpha halys
ACTGCCAGACTGACGTTGGATAGGTAGAACAAATTCTTCCTTGCTCGGAACTTTATAATCACAAGTGGTTTCCCCCCACAGTAACTACACAGAGAAGGAACTAAACCTTCAAGTGATGGGTTGACTGACTTTATATCCATGAGTGGCCGCATGGAATCTATTTTAATACTAATCTCGTTGCAGTTCATCCATATCTGATGAAACATTACAATAAGAAACTATATACTTTACTTTAAGTTGCTTATAATATTATTTACCTCCATTTTTTTTGTTAATTAAATTTTAATGCTCAGTTATATCACGTATTCCTAATATACACTTCTCACTCATTAAGTACTTAT
>NW_027105337.1:27467-27977 GCF_000696795.3 Halyomorpha halys
TAATAATTAGTTTTGAAGTTGCATTCTGCATTAATTAGGGCAGAAAATTGGCCTGTTTTCCTTCACCAACCTAGAACTTAAATCCTTTTGGGATACCTGGTTTTGCACAGCAAATGGCTATATATATATATTACTAGAAATCAATGAGTTCTGACTAGTCAATTAGTGAAATAGGAAGGGTTTCAATTGTCTTAAGCATTTGTAGGATTCCATAAATATTACTAGGCGTCCCTGTACCGCAGTCAGCCACCGGTCCTCCAGGTTGGGGGGAACACTTACACTCTCACACACACAGTACACTAATACAGCACTCGGAACATAAGGTCTTAATTATGTTATCAACCTAGATTTAAACTCTGAAGTTTTTTGTCTTAACAACACATGATGACAATGATTTTTTTATTATTGAAAACCAAAGTGTTACAAGAGATTCTCAAATATCCAATTCTGAAATATGAAAGCTAAAATATTTTTTATTAAAATATTTTTTACAATTATCCTCAATGTAGG
>NW_027105337.1:28335-31114 GCF_000696795.3 Halyomorpha halys
ATTTGTCAAGAATATAATACATTCAATTCTGCCATCCATTAAGCACATTTATGTGTAAGCATTGAAATGTGAATCGTATTTCTATCAGCGTGTACGTCATGCACATCCCCAGTCAAATCATATACCGTGAGATTCATAGATAGAAAATTTGTTCATGAAACATGGTACCCTTTTCACCCTTGGTCGCTAATTACTTTATATTTATCATTCTTGTAAGTTTGGTTAAATAAACCTCAGTAAATGCTTCCGATTCATACAGGAAGCAGCGTGAATGTGAGTATTGGTTTTATTTATAATATAGAAATACTTGTGAGGGATGGCCTTCTGCGCAGAAGTTTGTTGAGAAAATTTTGGAGTTTATACTTCAACGAAATGGATGTAATTAGCTGATAGCAAAATGATTTGAGTCGAACTTGGCCAGTCATAGAGCACAGATCGTTCAGCACTGCGACAAACTTGTGGCAGCGAGGGTCCGGACAATATAAAGGTTCCTCATAGTCCGATTTATCTTTGTTCTTATTCACTTAAAATACTCCCTCAACAAGTTTCGTTATAAAATTGTATACAATCACAGGAGTTGACGGTAGATGTTTCCTGGACACAATCTCGTGTTTTTTTGTTTTTTTAATAACTTTTCCTTTCCAACTTTCTCATGTCTTTACAGCTCGCCAACCTCAATACTTCCGGGAGCGGAAGCTCCCTCAAAGTTAATAATTTTCCTTGGAATTATACAAGTATTATCAACAATTTTCGGATATAGTCACCAACTAATTTCATAATCATTTTTCTTCTTTTTTTCTTTGGTTATGGCTCTTAGTCGAGGTTGTTTACGAATTGGGCGCCAACTTATCTCTTGATAATCCCTCTTCACTAATTTCATTTCTTAGTAATTTTACTGGATCGGGTAATATGCTCTCTCTTTGGAGGGCGTTTACGAGTTTATGGTTTTCCAGTTTACTTTTTTTTAGTATTTTTATTAATATTCCACATCGCCTCGTGCCTTTAATGGTTACAATTCCTAATGGGTGCAGTTCACCTTGATTTAAATTTGTTTTCACTTTTTTTATTTGATTAACGCTTCTGATAAATATGTACATCAGAATGTGTTATTCTATTCAAAATTTTATAACATGGTTCATTGTTACATGAAAGTCAGTTGAAATGGGGAAGAAATATGTTTGTCAAGAATATAATATATTCAATTAAGTCATACATTTACATATATTCAGTCATTTAAGCACATTTATGTGTAAGCATGGGAATGTGAATCGTATTTCTATGAGCGTGTACGTCAAGCACATATAAAGTCAAATCATATGCCGTGAGATTCATAGATTGGTAAATTTGTTCATGAAACATGGTACCCTTTTCACCCTTGGTCGCTAATTACTTTATATTTATCATTCTTGTAGGTTTGGTTAAATAAACCTCAGTAAATGCTTCCGATTCATACAAGAAGCAGCGTGAATGAGAGTATTGGTTTTATTTATAATATAGAAATACTTGTGAGGGACGGCCTTCTGCGCAGCTAGTTCTCTCTGTTCGTTGAGAAAATTTTGGAGTTCATAATTCAACGAAATGGGTGTAATTAGCCGATATCAAAATGATTTGAGTCGAACATGGCCAGTCATACAGCACAGATCGTTCAGCACTGCGACAAACTTGTGGTAGCGAGGGTCCGAACAATATAAAGGTTCCTCATAGTCCGATTTCTCTTTGTTCTTATTCACTTGCAATAATCCCTCGACAGACTATGTGATAAAATTGGAAGCAGTACATAAAGTTGCTGTTAAGCGTTACTAGGGATATAACTATTTCTAACAACTTTTTACGGCCAATCTGGCTCTGAAACATTAATCTTCGTTCCAAGGTAGAAAAATGGCCTTTCCAAGTTTACTTTTACTGGTCGCCAATCTCAATACTTCCGGAAACCGAAGCTCCCTCGAAATTAATAATTTTCCTTGCAACTATACACGTATTATCAATAATTTTCGGGTATAGCCACCGACTAATTTCATAATCATTTTTCTTTGGTTGTAGCTCCTAGTGGAGTTTGTTTACAAATTGGCCGCCAACTTATCCCTCTTCACTAATTTCATTTCCTAGCAATTTTACTGGATTGAGTAATATGATCGATCTCTCTTTATTCCAGTTTACTTTTTTTTAGTATTTTTATTAATATTTCACATCGTCTCATGCCTTTAATGGTCACAATTCCTAATAGGGGCAGTTCAACTTGATTTAATTTTTTTATCACCTGTTTCCATTTCAGTATTGGTGGTCATTTTACGTTTGGTTGTACTTTTATGCCGTTTGGTCTTTTCAATGTCATTGGGAGAAACTGTAACAGAACATTTTTTTTTTTTTATTATATATTATCGTATCCTTTTAAGGATTGTGGTATAGACTTCTTCTATCTGCAAGACTTGGAATGCTTCCTTCACCAACCTAGAATTAAACTCTAAAGGGATGCCTTTTTTTGTCTTAACAACACATGATGACAATGCTTTTTTTATTATTGGAAACCAAAGTGTTACAAGAGATTCTCAAATATCCAATTCTGAAATATGAGAGCTAAAATATTTTTTATTAAAATACTCTTACAATTATCCTCAATGTTAGTATTGACAAAATGTTGATTTTTTGTTGTTTGGAAAAAATTTAGGATTTGTAAAAACTGTATCTGAGGAACTATTAGACGTCCATTAGTGTTAGTTATTAATTGAAACTAGTTTAAATATTGGCTGGCAGTTTGGTATGAATGCTGACTTTAAATTAT
>NW_027105337.1:35973-36356 GCF_000696795.3 Halyomorpha halys
AAAACCCAACTCTTGAGAGAATAGATTAGCAATAAACTTCTTTATCTCGAGTAGAGTGTAAGCCACAAGTGCTATGACTAGACCCGGAGAAGGCTTGATCTGATGGTTTTTTTTTTTTTTTTTTTTTTTTTCTTCTTACATATTACATATATACATTTTTACAAAAGATCGTATTTTTATAATAATAAACTTATATACAATTGTGCAGCTTCTTAGACGCTTGTAGTGCTGGCCCCTAGCGGGATATAGCGGTACTTCGTGCTCGCTGACTGTTACATTCTTTAGATATTGTAACAATAACAATAAATCTAGGTATATTTTTTAATCGTTTGGTGGATTCACCTTCAACTTTATTTTAATTCATTGCTCAATTAAATTACCCT
>NW_027105337.1:37897-38206 GCF_000696795.3 Halyomorpha halys
AAATCTCATTAGGCGTAGGGAATTGGCGCTCCCATCGCCCGGTCCCTGTACCGCAGTCAGCCACCGGTCCTCCAGGTTGGGGGGAACACTCTCTCTCACACACACACACACACACACACACACACACACACAGAGTACACAAATACAGCACACGTAACATAAAGCCACCAACAGAACACATCATAGAGTCACTTTTCCTAGGTAGGTATCACATGAGAATTTTTCCTTTCCTTCATATTTTTACAGCTCGCTAATGTCAGTACTTCCAGAGATGCGAGCTCAAAATGGATAATTTTGCTAGCAATTATA
>NW_027105337.1:38770-39154 GCF_000696795.3 Halyomorpha halys
GATCTTGATCATTTGTTACGGAGGGGAGGGGAGTATGATGTGGTGATTATATGCTCTGGTGTTGTGGTTATCATATGCTGAGAAAGTTAAAATATATTCTCGTACAGCTTTTCATTAAAATCCACACATCTTGCCATGACGTCAGTTCCAGCATTCAGAGCACGAGCTAACCGCCTTACCTAAATTTAAAATGCATCAAAAAAAAAAAAACTTCCCGCAAACCGACATTTCTGAATTACTATTTCTTGCCGCAAAATGCTTCTAGCTGCATTTCCTCATAGGTCAGACTTTCAAAAGTTTTGGGTCACTTTTGCTTTGTAGCATTGTTTGCTTTTGCTTTATTTAGGTAATTTGAATGAATTACTCACTCAACTGTTTTGAAAG
>NW_027105338.1:0-312 GCF_000696795.3 Halyomorpha halys
TATTATAAGAAGATAATGGCTGTACGAGTAATTTTAAAATTAACTAACTCAAAAGAATAAATGCTAAAATACATAAGATAGTCTAGTTAGTAAATTATTTACCAACTAAAGATGCGACATCGACAAAAAACATCGATGTTTTAAAATATCGTTGCTTATAATACATTACCCAAAATACATCGATGTTTACGAACAACTATTTCAGGAACATAAGGTCTGTTCCAACGATCCCGCATTCTACGGCCAGTAAGAAGTGGTTTTTGAAACTAAGAATCGTACATCGACTACTTACAAAATCATTGTTTCAAAAAC
>NW_027105338.1:3627-5107 GCF_000696795.3 Halyomorpha halys
CCCAATATACCACTCTTTATTATCCTATATAATCAATGGTAAGAATATTTTATGAATATAAAGGTATTTAATTGGTAAACTGGTAAACACATAAACAGCCTTTGGAAAGGAATCCAATTATAATAATAGTTTTTTAGGACTCAATTTATAATCAATTAATTAATTTATTTTTGGATAATTGCCTTCAGCGATTATCCTGGCATCCCCAGTAAATCAGCTACTAGTACATAGCAATATATCCTTTGTATTCTTACAATGATGTGTATAAAAAAAAGGACCGTTTTTCAACCAAATATTTGTATTATTATTCCTTTGATATAAAATACAACTAATACTCAAAGTATAGTCCATTGTTATCTACCGTCACTTGTCATCTGCTAGCTAATTACTCGATCCCACGCTGATACCATTCTTTGAGATGACTGTCTAAGAATGCTTGAAGCGCAATTTCAACTTCCACAAAATTATCGTTTTTTTTCCCTTGAAGGAAATGGGCCATGGGACGAAACAAGTTGTAGTCCGATGTTATAGGTATGGACTACATGGTGGATGAGGCAGGAGTTCGAAGCCATGAAGTTCTTTAAACTTTTCTTTGCTTTGACGGGAAGTGATTGCTGAGAAGTGAGTCCGTGAGGGACCAGTCTACTGCTCTTGTTCACTTTTCTCCTGGAGAGTAGTAACGACTAACAGTGTCTTTCGACACACCACACTCCCTGGCAAGTTCACGAGTACTTGTGGATGGATTTGACTCAACAGCTTCCTGCAGAACCTCATCAATATTCATTAATAACCCCCCTTCTTCCTTTCCAACGTCGTATCTCCACTGCTAAATTTTTCATACCAACGCTGCGCAGTGAGCTGGTCAAGGACACCTTCCCCTTCATATTTAATAACTAAATTTTTTTCTCCTATATTTAATGCCTTAAAATTAAGAGAATTTCGTTGGACGCTGCCATGTTTATTCATTGAAACATTTAACTAAACTGAGGCTTTTTTAAAAAAAGTTGAATGGGATTAAACAAGCTTAGAGATTAAAATATTTATTGTACTTTGAAATCTTGAATTTGATAAAACGGTCATTTTTATATACCTCATTAATACCTAGACTATACATGTCTTTCAACACAATTTATGTATCTATTATGTTAGTTATTTTCTGATCATTCAATACATTCTTTTATTTATTGATTGTTATCTTGTTTTCTGTTCTTAGGTCTGACGAAGGCGTGAAATTCTGCAATTGAAAAACTTTTTTACCGAGTTTTACGTCATTGTTTCTCTCAACCATTTGGTCCAATCTAACCTTACACACGGAGTTGAGCTATGGGGCTCCACTAAACCATCTAATTCCTCTCGAATCTAATCCTTACAGTCCAAAATCCTTCGTAAAATCCTCAATGTTCCTTACTTTGTCACAAATCAAATCATCCATCAGGACCTCAATGTCCCCTATGTTGCCGATTTGGCCAGAACCAGATAC
>NW_027105338.1:7417-7998 GCF_000696795.3 Halyomorpha halys
AATTTTCAATATTTCATTTTAAAAAAGATAACAATAACAATTTGGTTTATTTTTTTCAATAATTAACCGAAAAAAAGGAATTTTAACCTCATTTTCTCAAGTATGAAGATGGTCAAGGGTGCGGTCAAAAGAAGAACTATTTATTTGCCGAGGTTTCGTCCGACTTTGTAGAGCTTCATCAGAGCTAAAAAGACACAAAACAAAAAAAAAAAACAGCTAAAAACATTGTAGGATCATAAGATACAAAAAGTTAAATTAAGCTAGGGTTAAAATTATGTAAAGATAAGTGTGAAGAAAATTATATACTAATGAAAGAAAATTGTGTAAATATTTTTTTTTTTAAATATCTATTTATTGCTATTTACAACTGTACATTATAATACATTTAGTAAATCTGATCTAAGTTAAATTGGAGTGTTACAGGCACGTAGAGAAACTACCCATTGGTAGCACTCTAATGACATTTTACATTAGCTGGTCTCGAGCCCATCTTCTTTTCAAGCGCCTCGGAGGATTGTCAGGAATGGAAGAGGATGCAAGATTAGAAACTAGGGGGTTTGAGTGGTTAGAGAGTTTATAAT
>NW_027105338.1:10828-12436 GCF_000696795.3 Halyomorpha halys
CAATGGGTGGTTCCTTCCCAATATTTTCAAGTGTATATGAAACATACAACATATTTACTTATTGTATTATTTTGTACAGTTGTAAATTACATTAAGTAAATAAAAAGATTAGTCAGACTCGTTTTGTTAACTCTTGTAGAATGACGAAACAAAGATTCCAACAAATTTTTTAAAAAGTTTTGAAAGGAGATTTGAAAAAGGCAAGAGCAGAGAGGTTAGAGTTAGTTGGAATTGATTAATTTTAATAAGTCCTAATTAGGAAATCATTGGAAAACATCAACTCGTGGGGATGAAGACTGATGAAATTCGAATTGAAGAAATATTTTTCCCAAGCTTAAAAACTCGATAAACATTCAATTGTATTAGTGATGTGACATTATAGAGTGGGGCATCCAGGGTAGTGAGGTTTTTGATAGTTGATAACTGATTAATCAATTAATAATTTTCGGGATATGGGAAAATACACTAGATGGATATATTTATATAAACTTATACTAAATATAAGGCCCACAAACAGCGTGGGATAAGAATTTTTTTATTTAATACTGGGTGGACCTTACCTGGTTAGTTTAAGAGGTATATTGTTTTTTGAACAATTAATTGTGGGAGGTAGATTCTCATACAAAGGATACCCCTAACTATAGTTGTACAAAGTTACAAATAAAACAAAAATTGGGATAAAATAAATAGATTAAAATAATAACAAAAACAATGGCATTTATAGATTTAACATAATAAATAATTGACTTGAAATGAAAAAAAAAGAAAGTTAATTTAAGAAATAGATGAAGAGAAAAAATAAATAAAATTTAAGTGTGAAAATAAAAGAACTGATAAATCTAGAACAGAATGTCTTGCAGCAACCTGGGTATCAGTCTTCAGGTTGTGGTTGCATTTCCCAAGTTGTAGGTCCTTACTCCTTTAACCGCCGGTAACTGATATTGAAACTTCTTGAACCTGATTTGATGAAATCCTTCTATTTGTAATTCCCGATGCAATTGGGTAAATCTACTCCGATTCTTATGGCTTTATTTTGAAAAGATTGTAATTTTTTCCTTTTCGTTAAGGATGCCGCTCCCGAGACTTCACAGCCGTACATCAGCAGTATGTACTCATTCATTTTATATCTTCATAAATTTTTATGAATTGTAACACTAATGACCCAACTAGAAGCTAATAAAGCACTCTATAAGGCTTCAGCTAACAACTAGCACTAGTTAATTAAATGTCCTGAATTAATTAATTCTCTTGCATATTCTGCCCTTGGGATAAAGGGCGACCAAGGGAGGGGGGTCTTAGTCAAGATATATGGCAGTGCAGCCCCCCCTCACTACAAAGGGCCACTATTAAATTAGCTTATTATTGAATATTAATTTTGTAAAAGAACTCAATCACGATCTGATTTTTATCAGAATGCATTTATCATTTCTAGTTGTTGAAATTTCATCATCATGCTTAGTAACATATTGTTGACTCAGCTATCTTATAATTTTTTTTTTTATTTTATTTATTTATTTATTTATTGATATTTACAACTGTATAAAAAAATACAACCAGTAAATTTGATCATAATGACATAATGATATGATACAGGATGTAGAGAAACTA
>NW_027105338.1:17636-20359 GCF_000696795.3 Halyomorpha halys
TACATCGAAAAAGACTCCCGCGCAGTACATTCCGTGCTCCAAAGAAGACGAATACATATAGGTGGATTAGAAACTGGTTACTAATAAACACGGGCAGGTGTGATAGAATTCTGAATACAGAACTAGAGCTATAAATATTGTTAACAGACGTATCGCTCCACTTTGCAGTGCTTCGTCAGACATCTTATTACTTTAATTCTGTATTAAGAATTCTATCACACCTGGGCCCTGTTTCATAATAAAGTACAAACTAATACTATCAGTCTTGGCGATTTAACTTAATACAATTACACTGACTTGTACAATAGTATCTTGTACTTTAGTACTTTTTAACTCCTGTAATATCACTAATAGTCATCGCTATTATGAAAAAGAACGAATTAATGTAATTAACACGTTTTTTGTATACTTGTATTTTGAACTAATACTATTAGCTTTCATTATGAAACAGGGCCCTGGCTGTATTTATTAGTAAATAGTTTTGTAATCCAACTATATGGATACTTCCTTAACTTAAGCTTATTAATATTTCTTTTACATATCATAAAAAAATCAAAACATTTATTAACATATTTTCTCTTTATATTTATTTCAATGTTCAGCCGATTCTTACAGTGCTTGTATCTTGTTTTCATTTAGCCCTGACGAAGCCTTACAGAGTGAGGCAAAACGTCGGTTAACAATAAATAGTTTTGTTTTACTATTTTGATACCTTTATTGACCGCCACCTGGATCGTATCTTCCTACAATCATTTACTTTATTTCTATAACCTGGAACCGAAAAAAAACTTAATAAATTGATGCCTCGTGGCGTCAAATGATGATATATATTTGTACAAATATTATTCTCTCACAAGGGTAGGCTAGCACGTGGGTTACAATGAAACTTGCTTTGATGATACTAGGTATAAAATATTAGACAAACGTCCTAGTACAAGAGCCGGGAAGAAAAAAAGGCAGTTATTTCACCCCAATTTTTCATTACTTTAATGAAAACGTATAATGTATGTATAATTACTAGTCAAAACTGATGAGTCTGCCAAGTATACGTAGGGGGCATAACAAATGGCGGTTGTTTCAGAACCTTAAAAAGCATTAATTTTTCATTTGGAGCTCTATATCTTAAAAACTAACAATCCTAGAAAATCTTGGAGAACATTATTTAAAGAAGAGTAAATTTGCTAAAATTTTAGCCCTAAAAGAGCTATTTGTTTCCAATAGTTCTCGAGATATAGCTTATTAAAAAGAAAAATTTCTTAAAAATCTACTGAAAGATTAGTAGTTAATTAATTTATTTTGAGAAATCTATATCTCAGGAACTATGTGACGCACATATGTCTATTAGCACTCAAATTAAAGCTAGTTTAATGGACTATAAAGACGTTTATGACCTTTACCTTCATAGGAATAGTGGTTTTAATGATATTTGCTAAAATAAATTGATTTATAGTTGTTTGGACAAGAAGTTTGAGTTTTGAAAAAAATTATGGCAGAAACCATAGGACGTACAGATGTTAGTCAGCCCTCAAATTAAAGCTAGTTAATTTTACTATAAAATAATTTATTATGTTTATCTTTGTAGGAGTAGTAGTTTTTATGATATTTGACAAAATAAACTCACACAATGTTAATTTATAGTTGTTCGTATAAAATGTTGGATTTTTGAAAAAAAATTATCTCTTGATCCATTAGAAACACATATGTCTGCCACCACTCAAAATAATTTCAATTACTATAAAGTAGTTTATAACACATGTCTTCGTAGGGGTAGTTGTTTTTATGATATTAGCTTAAAAAGCTTACAATAAAGTAGGCCAAAAATTTAATTAACAAAAAAAAAATCAATTTTCTTCCGATGTCGGAATAAATTCATAACTTCACACAATGAAATCCGAATACAATACAACTCCATATAAATGCGTTTTTTACTTTTATATAGGAGAAAATGAAAAGTGAAAATTCAGTTCATACCATTTTTATTTTTTTTTAAGTGAAGCTTCTTTTGGTTTTAGCGTCTTTTGAAGCCATTAAATATGAATTTTCATATAAATCAAAAATTAAAATTTGTTTAGCTTTATTTTGGAGGATATTTTAGCTTTATTTTTCCTTTATTTTGGAGGATATTTTTCTTCTGTCGCTGTGTCTCGTCATAAAATAAATCTTTACAAAGTTATCTAAATCTAATGCAACTATAGCTCTTGTTGATGTTAAATAATACAAAATTGGTAAATAAATAATATAATATATTTTATCTCGGAGGTTCAGAAATACAGGACCCTTATTAGCTCACTTTGTATAGAGGCCCTGGAAATATAATGGGCTATATATACAAGTTAATATGGACCTAATGTCAAACCGAATCCCGTTACGGGAGTCAATTCTCACGGTCTGTTGGTCCCTTGAACGTCTTGTATCTGCCTCGTATGGTTCGCTTCACTCCAATCGCTAACGGCCAAAGGAGTTGGAATGGGATATATTAATAGGCGGTCCAGGATGTCTTTGAGTTGGCGTGCTGTGTCCACTTCATTTAAGATCTTCGAGGGTCCGGAGCTAAGATGATGTAGGTACGCTCCTTCCAAATCATTAGCTAATAGAAGATAGTCCATTACTAGAAGTTTGAATTTCTGTTCTGAATCATCTTGTTGCGGTTCATACAGACTTTTCAGGTTCGACTCCACCTGGATGTAGTAGTAAAAATGGTTTGACGATAGCAACCTCCTCTC
>NW_027105338.1:20679-22719 GCF_000696795.3 Halyomorpha halys
CTTCTTCAGGGCTAAAAAAGATACAAACACTATGGTTACAAAAAGGAAAAAAAGAAAAAACATAATTGTAAAATAGCAGGGGTATAAAATGTAAAAACGTAAGATATAATAAGAAAAATTAAAGGTAATAAATAGTAAATGAAAATGGTAATAGTAACAGATAGATAAGAGAAGAAATATTAAAGAAAGTACTTTCTTTTTCACTTTCTTTAATATTTCTTCACCATAGTGTTTGTATCTTTTTTAGCCCTGACGAAGCCCTGCAACGTGGGGCGAAACGTTGACTCAATAAAATAGTATAATTCTACTATTTGAGTTTTTTTTTACCGCACCCGGACCATATTTCATTCATCTATACAGACGGTCAATCAATAATCTTCCAGTATTTCTTTTTTTCTTGTCCCTTCTATTTCTCAATTTTTGTTTAATTTTATCAACAAATTCACTCTCCCGAATTCTCCCTCTCAGATCCTCCCCAGTGACCCGCTAAACAAATTCGACATGTGAAATCAAACCAGAGAAATAATAGTCATAGCAGTAGATCAGTTTACAGTAAAACAAACAAAGAAGTACATTTTACCAAAACAAAACTAATACATAGATTTAAAGGAAAATATAATAATACTACATTGGATACATAAGTCAAACAAAAAAGATAAATAAATAATAATAATAAAATAATTTAATGAATAAATAAGTTAACAATTAGAACAGGTTAATAAATACACAAATTAACAGGCCCACCTACTAAAATAAATAATAGAAAAAATAATGAATAATCTAGAGCTAATTTCAGGAATATGAGCAAAATCTCAGGAACCATCAAACGTATAGCGGTGGTAAGTACTCAAATTAAACCTATTTAGTGCACTATAAAGTAGTTTATGACAATCTTCGTGGGAGTATTAGTTTTTATGATATTTGCCAAATTTTCAAGATGTTGATTTCTAGACATTCTGGAAAAACTTTTGGTCTTTGAAAACTGTATTCCAGGAACTATTAGATTTACAGGTCCCTGCAAACACTCAGCTTAAAGAAATTTTAATATTATATACGGTAGTTTTTAACTTTTATCTTTGTAAGAGTAATAGTTTTCATGATATTTACGAAAATAAATTAAACAATTAAATAAACATTGCGCCGACATTATAAATAGACTCAAAATATAAACATAAAAATCAGATGAAATAAACGGGTTTAGAAAAAAAATTTAAAATACAAAGCAGGACATAAAAACAGGGAGGTAACCAAACAGCACGTGGACATGAGATAACATCCAAAGAGGTAGCAAGAAATATAGAGAAATGGTTGTGCTAAAGAGCAGTGAAGAATACACTAATAAGTAATGATAAAAAAGCGAGAACAGTGTAAAGCAATGTACACATGACATGATTTTCTTTATGGAATTCAAATTTTGACGAATTACTAGGTGAATATAATTGTATGAATTATAATACAGATGGATGAAGATTGTTATTATGGTGAATTATTGTTGTTTGTAGGTTTAAAGTACATGAAAATGGGACAATAGTCCCGAAACGTTGTGCTACAATATGTTAATTTAAATTAAAGTACATTCAAATTGGAAGTTTATTAACCTCAAAAATTTTTTATGAAAATAAATTCATTTTTCGGTGCTAGAACAAAATTTCAAATTTGTTTCATATATATTATTAGAAAAATTAAAAACGAAGCCTGAAATAACTTAAATTGTAGAGTTTCGTTTCAAGATAGTTTTAACTAATAACTGTTATTAATTTAATTTATGCATTAAACAATAAATGTATATAAGAGAAATAAAAAAATTCGACCAACTGATATGACTCTCAGTCAGATGACATCGTAGTAACAGCTAACTCAAGCTGTAACTCCCCCCTCCAGTTTACTAACTATTTAACTTAAAAAACATACACTAAATAACATAAAAAAATTAAGACAATAATGTATAACTATTTAAAATAGAACATAGATAATAAACAATAGGTTAACAGTCCTCTTAAACTCTATTATATAGTAAAATTAAAATAAAACAAAAATAAA
>NW_027105338.1:28647-29857 GCF_000696795.3 Halyomorpha halys
AATTTGGAAAAAAGATAGGAAATTTTATTGTGGGGCTTCAAGCCAAGACGTAGGGTGGGAATAGTTGATCTTAAAGATTTTTGAATTTTATCTAAATATTTAAATGATATTTTTATGTGTTTATATTTAAGTTGCAAGTTGTAAATATAAATGAAAGAAGGGAAAGTGTTTTGTAAGAAAGTTTTAAATCTAGGATATCAATTTATTTAAAAAAAGTTATATGTGACAAGGGCAATTATCCTGCAATTTTAGGTTTTTAAAAGAAATTACATCAATATTGAAGGTGGTATCCTTGAGAATGGCCTGATGGCCGAAACGTTCGAGAAATTTTAAAGAATAAAAGTTGAGAGAAAAAGAATCAAAATTGAATAAATTGATAATAAAATGAACCACTCTCAAAAAATCATATATAAAAAATAATTAATCTACTTATTTATTTTTGTCTAGTCTCTTTTTTTAGTAGAGCTCTTCTTTACTATTTGCACCAACCCCAGCAATCTGCACATAATATAGTATTTAGATTAGGTTGCTCACAATCCTATTCTTATGACAGTTAGGATGTTAAAGCTTTTTAAATTTAACATATCATGAGCACTCCTAGTGCTGAAAAAAAATGTCAATAATTATTTATAATTTCACAATTTCTCAATTATGAATTACATTTGACTATAAATTATTGATTGATACTCTTTGAAAAATCACCCATTGCTACTATAATAAAGTTTTTACATTAGGTCTCGTGGCCAATTCTTTCAGGGGCCTTGGACGATTGTGAGGAATGTAAAACAAAGCAAGGTTAGAAACTTAGTTGGTTAGGGTGGTTAGGGAGTTTATAATGGAAGGAATGATAACTGGATAGGGCTAGATCGGTTACATATGAAATATTAAGGTCTTTATGTATGATTTTATTTGTTACAAAGTATGGAGTATTGAGTTTTAGATTATAAGGATTGGAAACGAGAGGAATTCGATGGTTTAGTGGAGCCCCAAAGCTCAACTCTGTATGTCCAGATAGGCCTTATTACATTTATGTATCAGGTCATTCAAAAAGTCCTGTCGTTTTTTTGGGGGAAATTATAAAAAAACAAATATTTTCAAATAAACACCTATATTCATCAAAATATCCACCGTTACAGTCGGTAACCTTCTCCCAACGAGATGGTAAAGTTTCAAATTCCTTCCTTAAAAAACTGTTGATTTTTACTGCAAA
>NW_027105338.1:29907-30224 GCF_000696795.3 Halyomorpha halys
GATAATAAACAATAGGTTAACAGTCCTCTTAAACTCTATTATATAGTAAAATTAAAATAAAACAAAAATAAAAGTATCACTCTATATATTACAAAAATTAAACAAAACTAAAAGGATTTAGTGAATGACATAAATTCTTCCTTATTAAAAAACAATAGTTTATTTCAATTCATCAGCAACGTTTCGGGAGATTTCCCCCATCTTCAGGCTGCTAAAAATGATATGTATGACCATTAGCAAATTTTACTCATTAAATGACATTAATATTGTAATATATTAGCAAGAATGACAAATAGGAGAAAATTATATGTAATATA
>NW_027105338.1:31625-32822 GCF_000696795.3 Halyomorpha halys
TCAACTCCGTATGTCCAGATAGGCCTTATTATATTCATCAGTAGATCTGACATTTGTAATGAATTGGACAGAGGGATAAGAGCTAGATTATTAAAAGATACTGTCGAGCAATCGGTAGGATTACGACAAAGAATAAAGATGATTTGATGGGACTTGTTGGTGTAATTTATTCAAATTGCAAGGTTAATTAATATTGTTTTAACTCACATATTCACAACAAGAAACACGTGTTTTTAATGTTTATTGAAGTACAGATTTACATGAACTACTTGTAAATTAAAAAGAACAATCTTAACTAACAAAGGCCCTATCCTATCTTATTCTAATCAATTCTACCCTATCCCTAAATATATATCTATGTACTTATTACTAGCTTATAATCTAACCTACAATTAAAATGCATACAATTGTTATCTATGTCCAAAGGTGAACAATAACGCGTACGTACTTCCACTCAGCTGGTCGTGGCAGAGAGAGAGAAAGATCACTTCTCAATACACAGTTTTTAAACTTAACTCAGCTCACAGAGAAACCAAAAAATACACTATACTTTACATCAATGTCCATTCATTAAAAAAACAAGTTTTCTTTCGTGGAACCACCGCAGAAATAAAAGTCGACACACTATGCTGGATTTGAACCGGCATCGCCGTAGTTATTAAGCCGGAAATAATGGAGCCTTAACTCCCAGAGCTATGGACGGTCCATATTTAGATAGATATCCATAATTTTTTTTCGAAAAAGTGTCACTTGCATTCCTTGCTGTCTAGTCTCTTTTTTTTTTTTTTTAAATCATTTTTGACATACTTGAAGAAGTTTGTCGGGGGGTGCGGTCAGCAAAGAACAACATAAATAAACAAAACCATATTAATTTATTTTATGCCGATGTTTCGACCTGAGTTTCAGGTCTTCATCAGGGGTTGTGGCGTGTAGAGGTAAGATTGGTAACTGCCAATCTTTTTATGCCAATGTTTTTGACATAAAATGTTCTCTGGTATGTGCTAACCGACTTTACTTCAAAATGACATAAAACAGAAACACATATAGCTGAGACTGTAGATAATGAGATATGGGATTTTCATGTGGTAAAAAATCTAAAAGATGTACATAAAAATATGTTGATTTTTACGTAATAAATAATAAAATTCTGGTACGGTGCACAACACAAAACTATCACTTATTGACCTTCTTACGTCT
>NW_027105338.1:34227-37759 GCF_000696795.3 Halyomorpha halys
TAGTTGGATAAAGAAAATGAACATAATCAAACTATGTGTATGAAAAAAAAATTATAAAATAATATTATCTCTAGTCACATTTACACTCTTATATACAATATTTACATAATCGACGTGAGGATCCCTGAGCATACTCTATCTCCCACGTGTGAGGGGTAGAACAGAGCTCAAAAGATCCCAGCGCATCCCTCTCACCGCATCACTGGTAGTGAGCCAGTGGAGGCTGAGCAAGTGCGCTAAAGCCGCAAACACTCAACTTGAGTGGAGAATCTGACCATTGCCAGAACTCCAACTGTGAACCTCTATTAACTTTTCATTTGAGTGCGAGAGAAATAAAAAAAAAATTAACCCTTTGCATTAACATATTAGCATCGCCTGTAACCAATGCTTGAATTTGGTCATCAACAGTTGAAGGACGACCCGAGCGCTTTGCGTTTTCCAGTCAAAATTATTCTAAAGCATCATCGCCATACACACTGCAAATTTTGTTAACCGTCTGTGCACCAGATTTGCGTTTCGGAAATGAAAAATCATTAAATAACGAAAATGAATTTGTTTCTCTTTCATTTTGAGCAATCAAAATATCACTGGAAGATAAGGAAAATAAAAGCACCTTATGTGCTAATCCTAATCTACTTAGGAATAACCTAAGTAATCCTTTTTTAGAAAATAAAAAGATTATTGACTAAGTAAACATAAGATTATTGACTTCATAAACACAGAGGGGATTAAATTGAAATATTGAAGAATGCTACGAACTTTATTTTACAACCTAATATTGTCAAAACATATTTTGTATCTTTTTTCAGCCATTATGTAGCTTTAAAATTGCAAAACGTTAGGAAACAAATAGTTTTAAACTATTTTTGACCGCACTCCTGACCGACTTCATATTTTTTTGTTTTAACTCGTTTTTATCGTAGCTGCAACAAAAAAATATATTGGAATCGTATTTGAATGATTTGTGTTTTTCTTTATTTACTCCCATTAATTTATATCAACATATTTATACATTCATTATAAATAAAGTTGATATAAATTACTTTACATTCCGACACTTACAAGGCGGGTTGCTGTCGATTACAGGAACATAGTTAAGCATCCCACGTTAACGAAGCCGATCACCAAGGTGCGTCACCTCTGCTAATGATGTGCTAGCAAGTTCTACCTGCGGCTAACCTTAGAGGTTTGGGGTTCCAACTTGTAGTGTGCACTTGTTACTTCATCCAAGCTCAAGTAGTGACAAGCCCCTTAGTGACTTGACAGCCTAATTTATAACTCATATTAAGTTTTGTAATTACACCTGAAAATAACTCTCATCTCTGAGTAGAAAATATTGGTAAATCTTTAAGATAACATATCTATCTTAGCTAGATTATAAAATATGGATAAATCAGAACAAACATATTTTTTTTATATATTTTATTTTATACCAGATCGGCCTCTGTATTCTGTAGGGCAGTCGGCAAGTTTACGACGAAGAGTAAATGTGATTTGATGGGATTTGTTGGGATTTATTTTTATTCCACCAATTTCGACACCATTCTTCGAGGATGGTGATATGGGACTGGAGAGTTTAGGATGTAATCAAAGGGTTATTAATAACTGTGAGCACACATGTGTCATCAGCATACGTGGTAAGGATAGTGTTAGGAGTTGTTGGGATGTCAACAAAAGTATTAAATACATTTTTTAAATACTAATTATTATGCTTTCGTGTTAATAAGAAAGTTTTTGTTTTTTTCAGGACAGGGAGAGGGTCCTTCGATAATGATTAAGTAATAACTAATCCCATTAACCTTTAACAATATTTGTTCCTCCTCGCAGCAGTGTTCCCACCCCCAGCCATTTATAACTGACGTAATAGAGACGTCAAAACATACCAAGTAATTAACTTGAGTTCGCTTAAAAATGAGCTTCGACTCGGGGCTTTCGCTACTCGGCAAAAGTTTCTAATCATTGTCCATGGAACTTTAATCATTTTGCAAAATCAATTTACCAAAGGGGGGGAACAGTTATCAGGAGTCAAGATGGCCGCTTACTGAAACATCGACGGAGAGATATTGCGTAATGGGTTCAACCATGATCAAGAAATCACGTAATCATCGGAGGAATTATGTAAAAATGATTTACATCATCAGCAGATGAATTAATTGGAGTTCGGAAGTCTGTGACAATAACTTTGGTAACCGTAAGGCGAGGAAATTCAGTTCATGGAATATCGTAGATCAGGGGTTAATTAATTAATCGAAGATAAAGGTCACTGGGTCATATTGCCGAATTAGCTTACAAGAGCCATTTGAACAGATTATAGCACTTTAACTTTTAACTTTTTCTGTTACAATAATTATAGTATAAAAATATTAGATATAAGTCTGAGGTTTTTTACCAATGTGTACTAGGAGGCGAGAAATAAAAATTACCTAATTTAAAAAAATATTATATTTTATATAGTTGACCGTAATAATTTAAATATAAGAAGATGGTCAGGATTGCGGTCAAATAAAGAACAAATAGTTTAAAACTATTTTAATGTCCGACGTTTCGCCCCACTTTGCAGGGCTTCAAACTCCTCCACGCTTCCGCTTTGAACAGGTAGGTGGTCCTGATTTGTTCTCTGCTCATTTATTATCATTATTATTATTTTTAGTTATATTTATTCTTTCAAGACGTTTATTTAATCTCTACTTTCATTCTTTATTTTTTTTTCTTTATTGGTTTTTGTGTTATGTACGTCTCCTGTACTTTTTTAACTGTATATTTTTCGTATTTTCAAAAAAAAAAAAATACTCTTACCATAGTTACTTATTTTTTATTCTTATCATTGTTTATTCAAGTTAATTTTATATTGAGACTATTTTATGTCTTCCTTTCTTTTATTTATATGTAATTTCGTATCACTTTCTTTTTACATAATATTTATCCTAGCTTCAATTACCTTATTGTATCTTACTGTTGTAATATTCTCATTTTTTTTTGTACATAATAAGAAACTACTAGTCCATGCTATAGTAACAATTATAATATACTTTTAAATATTAATAATTACTTTTAATAATTAACACAAATATAATAAGAATCGAAAAATCATACAAATACGCGGGTAAGCCTATTACTATCGGGAATATAGTTGTATACATTGTATTTTATTGTAATCAAATTTGAAACTTACAAGAAACTTCCACAACGACCTGGCAGCCATAAAAACTAGACCCTAATCGGTCTCGGTAATAATATTAATCGGTGTGTCGAAGAGAAAAAAAAAAATGGCAAATTAGGCTGGAACTGCTCAGGATTTCAGAATTTAAATTTCAAGGTGAGCATTAAATTTAATGTGATATGATCTTTGACCGGGTATGGCATTCCGGATTGGTTTTCAAGCTCAAATCCATATTACCCCAAACCTTATACATTATCCTCCGCTCCTACCTCTCAGATCGTTCCTTTCGAGTTCGCAGTGGTTCTGAGTACTCAAATATCTACCCCATCGAGGCAGGGGTTCCCCAAGGCAGTGTCCTGGGTCCTGTCCTCT
>NW_027105338.1:37989-39512 GCF_000696795.3 Halyomorpha halys
CATTTGAACAGATTATAGCACTTTAACTTTTAACTTTTTCTGTTACAATAATTATAGTATAAAAATATTAGATATAAGTCTGAGGTTTTTTACCAGTGTGTACTAGGAGGCGAGAAAAAAAAATTACCTAATTTAAAAAAATATTATATTATATATAGTTGACCGTAAAAATGTAAATATAAGAAGATGGTCAGGGTTGCGGTCAAATAAAGAACAAATAGTTTGTAACTATTTTAATGTCCGACGTTTCGCCCCACTTTGCAGGGCTTCAAACTCCTCCCCACTCCTCCACGCTTCCGCTTTGAAAAGGTAGGTGGTCCTCATTTGTTCTTTGCTCGTTTACTATCATTTAATATCATTATTATTATTTTTATTTATATTTATTCTTTCAAGACGTTTATTTAATCTCTACTTTCATTCTTTATTGGTTTTTGTGTTATGTACGTCTCCTGTACTTTTTTAACTGTATATTTTACGTATTTTCAAAAAAAAAAAAATTACTCTTACCATAGTTACTTATTTTTTATTCTTATCATTGCTTATTCAAGTTTATTTTATATTCATACTATTTTATGTCTTCTTTCCTTTTATTTATATGTAATTTCGTATCACTTTATTTTTACATAATATTTATCCTAGCTTAAATTACCTTATTGTATCTTATTGTTGTAATATTTTTGTATCTTTTTAGCCCTGATGAAGCACTGCAAAGTGGGGCGAAACACGTTGGACATTAAAATAGTTTTAAGCTATTTGTTCTTTTTTTGACCGCAACCCTGACCAACTTCTTGTTTAAAAAAAAAAATTATATTACTGTAAACCGTTTTTGGTCTTTTTCAATTTAATGCATCATGTACCAATCGAGATTCCTTTTCGTGTAGAATCAGAACAAGAGATTGCTGATCGCAATAAATGGAACGCCACCAAATACATAATAAGAAACTACTAGTCCATGCTATAGTAACAATTATAATATACTTTTACCTATTAATAATTGCGTTTAATAATTAACACAAATATAATAAGAATCGAAAAATCATACAAATACGCGGGTAAGTCTATTATTATCAGCAATATAGTTATACACATTGTATTTTATTGTAATCAAATTTGAAACTTACAAAAAACTTCCACAATGACCTGGCAGCCATAAAAACTAGACTCTAATCGGTCTCGGTAATAATATTAATCGGTGTGTCGAAGAGAAAACAAAATGGCAAATTAGGCTGGAACTGCTCAGGATTTTAAAATTTAAATTTCAAGGTGAGAATACTAATTAAATCCCATATTCTAAAAAATCTTCCTCAAAAATCCGTTCTATCCCTCACCTACATCTACAATGCTGTACTCAGATCCACTTACTTTCCTGACCCATGGAAATTATCCATAATCAAAATGATTCCCAAACCTCAAAAGCCGCCTGAATACCCATCCTCCTACCGTCCTATCGCTTTGTTACCTATCATGGGCAAAATCCTTGAGAAACTCATCTTAAGACGCCTGTACCCTATCCTTGATTCCAA
>NW_027105338.1:41218-47897 GCF_000696795.3 Halyomorpha halys
AGTACTAAGGCTATGAAGACCCGTTTGTTGAAGGTCTATTAAAAAACAAAGCAATATTTATTCTTCAAATTTCAAAATTCTACTTCAAAAATTTATTTATAATCATAAATACTTTCTTGAGACTGGTTAATGTTGTTTAAATAAATAATTTATATCCATTATAGTCTTAAAACCTTATATTTTCGTTCAAGTCCGACGTTTCGGGCGATTTGGGCATCCTCAAGTATCTATTATCAATCTATCACAAAACAACTTTTATCTTTGATCCTCAACAATTCAAAATACTTAACAATATTATGTATAATTTATCTTACCATAAATCAGGAATATATATAATGTGGCCATTAATATACAGCTAAATTATAATAAATCATATAAAAACAGGTTACAAGTCAGTAACTTGAAATAGCAGTTTTTTAAAGATGTTTTTTGAATAATTTAAACTTTAAAAAGGTTTCTACTTAGAACCTATATTATTGTATACTAGGAGTATTTAAAATATTTATTAATGCAAAAATTTTCCTAAAATATCACAAATTCATTCATTCTGCTTAACAATTGCAAAAATAATAACGTTGATTAATGAGGTCATTAAGAAAAAATAAAAAAAAATAAAATGAAGTTATCAACAAGGATATTTATATGATGTAAATTATAACAAATCACAAATATATTTTATGAAGTCATCAATATACAGCTAAATTATAATAAATCATATAAAAACAAGTTACAAATCAGTAACTTGAAATAACCTTTTTTTTTTTTTTTTTTTAATGTCTTCTTGAATAATTTAAATTTTAAAAAGGTGCAAAGTAGAAAGGTGTATTTAAAATATTTATTCATGCAAAAATTTTCCTAAAATATAACAAATTCGTTCACTCTAACCAGGAATAAGAATAATTCCTTAAGGAATAATGTTGATTTATTAGGTCATTGTGAAAAAATAAAAAAATAAATAAAATGAAGTAATCAACAAGGACAAGGATATTTATATGATGTAAATTATAACAAATCACAAATATATTTAATGAAGTCATTAATATACAGCTAAATTATAATAAATTCAACAATTTCAATGAAATATTAAAATATTAGTTAAACATATATTTTTTGCTAATAAACATATCCTACATTATGTCTAATTACCTAATTATTCAATTTTCACATTAAAACAAAAATTAAAATTCTTTATCACAGTCACTTATTTGTAAAAATTTATCACAACAATACTTGTAACCTTACCTCCGCTCAGGTCAAGCATTAAAGTTATTTATTATTACTATATTTTTATTAATTTTCCTTTTTATTTCATTAGTAAAATTGCCATAAAGGCTAATTATAATTATCAACATTTAATTTATCCCTTATCTTTATAAATTAATTTTACTAATGAAATAAAGAGGATATGCTTATTAACAAAAAATATATGTTTTAATGTGTCATAGAAATTGTTGAATTGTCCTGGGCAGAAGAGCGTGCATGAAGTTGTGTTTTTAAATTTTTTAGTTCAAAAATTGTGTTAAGGTAAGATAAACTATAAATAATATTGTTAAGTAGTATTGTTGAGGATGTAGTAGTAGAACTGTTGTGGATTATTGATGCAATAAAAGCTGTTTCGTGATTGATTATTCCTGAGGATGGTAAATTGGCCGAAACGTCGGACTTGAAAAGAAAATATAAGGTTTTGAGACTATAATGGCAATAAATTATTTATGTATCGAGTGTTTCCTCGCGTCACGAAATCTATTTAATCCCGTAGATTTATTTATTTCGTGAGTTGTGGAACATTGGTAAAGAACTGTATTATCGATAGTTTCACATAAAAAAGAAAAAAAAAATGGTATAAATCAAATGTTCGTTAATCGATAAGAACCAAAAATATAAAATGAAAAGTTTGAGAAATTTTTCATTATTAGAAACTTTATTTTCTCCCATAGAAAAGTTACAAAAAAATAAAAAGCATATGATTATGGGTTGGTGAATTCAAAATTAAACTTTCGAGCAGTAGTATATACGTATATATGTATACAACTCCTCGTTGTATATATACATATGTAATATATATAATATATATACGCACACACACACACATAAATACAATATATATGGTATATATAGTTGAAATAAATCAACTTATTTTAACATACTAAGTTGATTTACATCAGCAGAAGAATGATTTTTTAATGAAAATTCATATTCAATGGTTTCAAAACACGTAAATAATGAATATAACTTAATGTTTTCTAAATAAAGGTTTTATGTATCATTTACTGAAAATGTAGAAAACAATATTTTTTCTATATGAACAATACAAATAGATTTGTATATAATAACTATTAAACACTTACAGAGCGGAGGTGGCATATGATAATATAAAATAATTCTAAAATTATGATTTTTCCTCATCTCCTAGACAAGAACCTTTGGATGTGTGTCTAATATATTTCGACCTAGTGTCACTACAATTTTTGATTTATATCAGTGATCCCACGTATCCAGCCTTGTTATTGTTAATTGGAAAAACATATAATAATATGTATATAAATCTAAATAAATTGCTTTTGGTAATAGTTATTTATATCTCTGAGTTATACAAATGCTTTCTATACCTCGAGGATACCCAGACATAATAATGATATGCCATGATAATAATACTCATTATTATTCACTCTACTTCTATTTTATTTATTATTATTTTTTTTCAAATTAACTTTTTCTTTTACTTATTAGAGGGCAATTGTTTGTTTTGTTAGGTAAATGAATGTCGTTATTTTTGTTATTAATTTTACTTTTCTCTTTTATATGTTTAGCATTATTTTTATCTATTTATTTATTTATTTATTTTTTAAAATTACAACCTTGTATATAGTTAGGAGTGCCTTTTGTACAAGACTATAACTATAACCCCCCTAATCAATTATTAAAAAATAAATAATGTAACGGTCATATCAACTATGTAAGGCCCATCGGGTCTTTTTGTATATGTTTGTAATATTTTTTTAATAAAAGTAATAATTATTATTGCAGTAAGGACCTGTAGTTTTTTAGTGGCATTTGATGGTGTTCCATTAATAGGATGCTGTCACAGCAGTATTGAACCTCCACGAAGCCTTTAGTAAACAAGTAAGAGCATCTATACTTTAGGTTTTGAGATTCACTAAGATGAGTTCAGTAAAAGTTCTGAAAAGAGTAAATTTCGATATCAGGCATTGCACTTAGCATTTATTTTGAACCTTGTGGCTTAGAGAATAACAGATCATAGTTCGAATCCAGTTTCGCTGTTCCAGGTAAAACTTTTCAATCATCTTTAAAATTCTTTTCTATCCGTTATAAAAGAAGATAAATGTTTTATTTGTTAATACAAGTTAGATGGTTCACTTTCATAAAGGCACAGTTGGTTTATCAAAACTATCATGGTTATTTTGGAAAGAGAGTGGACAAGGTAATGTGTCCATTATTCAGGGCCGAGGTTCAAATAAGCCTTGTTACGGTTGCCATGGTGAAATAAAAACACTGGCTATATCTGCGTAGACAAGGGGTGTTATGGTTGTCATGGTGAAAAAAACAAAACACGATTGATAGATAGGTTTTGTTTTTGTGAAGGGGACAATTTTGGTTGTTGAAATGGTGGTAATTTATTAGGCTTGTTTCTTTATTGTTTGAATCGAGATATCACCATATGAGAAATGTTATCGTATATGTTTTGTTTTTAAAAATTATGGTGTTCTACTTCAATGGACGGTCATTAACTCTAGAAGTGGGGATATAGTGCAGTGCGTGGCAGCGTTTCTTCTGCACGTCCTGGATAGGAGAGTTGTGACAGGTGCCATTTTTATACTTCTGGGGAAGGTGAGATGGTGACCGGAAAGGAAATATCGGACAAACCTTGTGTTCTGCCAGGAGTACACCCAAAGACTGCGTGGGGTTCGAACTAAATTTTATTTTGGTGTTATTTTATATTCGCTTTTATACTCTTTTGTATAATAATGTAAATTTAGTTAATAAAGTTAAGCATTTAAGTTAATGTTTAGTCAACCCATAAGTTTTAATTGATAAGAATTCTTTTTCATTCAATGAATATATATTTTTTCTTATTATTAAACTTTTGTACATATAGTTCTGCTGTTCTTTGTTATGCATGTACACAACTTTCAACTTATTAATTTACCTACTTTTTTTTTGTTGTTGTTCACGGAATATTTCGATAATTCAACAGGTGGGTAGGTAACACTCCTAGGTTTCCTGTTATCTACATGTAAAGGTATTCACCAGTGGTGAAATGAAAACACTGACGACGTCTGCGTTGACAAGGGGTGTTATGATTGTCATAGTGAAAAAAAACTCGAAATTTTTTAGTCGAGTGGGTTTTGGTTTTGTGAAGGTGTCAGTTTTAGTTGTTGAACAGCTTTTGTTGCAAATAATTTGATTATTGTGCTATTGAAAAAAAATCTATTTCATACGTGACACTTTCGACCAGTCGATTTTATCGAAAAAGGATCTGTCACATCCCAGGTATTTATTCACCTTAAATATTTAATTTCAGTTTCGTACTGATAATAGATGTTGGAATGTAGAGTCAGAAACAAAAATATTTTATTAACTGTTCAAAAGAGAATTAAATAAATGCTATAGACAAATCAAGTCCAATAGACCCGGGAAAGGATATTTCAGTTAGTATACACTGGAGGCAGGGAACAAGGAAATTAGGTTTATTTGAAGAGGTTTATTATGCTGAGATCTATCAATCACGCCATAGTATCTTTCCTGCCTTTTTTGGGCAACGAAAGTAGAATTGTTTGGTTGCTGAAGTCAGTGGAATTGTCACAAACCACAACAACCTCTGTTTAATTGTTGGTTATTGGGAAATCATAGTAGGATAGATATTGGGAAATAGTGTTGATGAGATAAACGCCGACCGTCGGTTTCAAGCCATCTATTCTAAAAACATAAAATTTAATTTATCAAATATATATTAAGTAAATGATTTGTTCACTGTACGACTTTTCTTATTTGAGCAAGGCAGGTCACTCACAAAACATTTCAAAAACGTGTATTTCCGTTGCAAACTTTGATATTTCATGATTCCAATACTTTCGCATACTATGTATATACTGTAATAATACTATGTATATATGTAAGATTTGAATTAGGATTTAAGGCAACAATTAACGTGGAATCCTCACACAAGACTGAAAAGACAGGAAACTGGACGTCGATTTCAACTATTACAGCACTTACTGGACAAACGGTCTAAGCTTCCAACACATTATAAATGACTGATCTACATGACTGTAATAAGGCCAATCTGGACATATGGAGTTGAACTTTGGGGCTCCACTAAACCTTTGAATTCCTCTCGTATCCGATCCTTACAATCCAAAATCCACATTGCTCCTTGTTTTGTCACAAATGAAATCATACATAAAGACCTAAATGTTCCCTGTGTAACCGGTCTAGCCCGAACCAGATATCACTCCTTCCATTATAAACTCCCTAATAACTCAAACCCCCTAGTTTCAAACGTTGAATCCTCTTCCATTCCTGATAATCCTCCGAGGCGCCTGAAAAAAAGATGCCACGATGAACCAACTAATGCAAAATGTCATTAGAGTGCTACCAATGGGTAGTTTTTCTACACGCCTGTGACACTCCATTTTAAGTAAGATCAAATTTACTGAATATATTATATAATATACAGTTGTAAATTTCAATAAAGATATTAAAAAATAAAAAAGGATTTATGGCGATACCACACTTGGACAACTTGAGAAATGGAGTGGCCAATGATAATATCTAATGGAGTATTCGTGTGTAATCTGAGGTATGCCATCTCCGCTTGGAACCGAAATCTCTCGATGACCCAAATGACTGTTTTGCATAGTCACCAAAGCATACCCAAGTGTTTCACATGAAGCTGTGGAAGTCTTAGCGCGAGGAGTATTTCTCCACCTCCTCCTGCAGGAACAAATGAAGAAGTTTAATTTAGCCCGCCATCGGTCCCTAGGTTGATTTTAACACGGATGGCACCACGTGAGACTTTTTCTCAAATTTCTTATTTAGAGCTCTTGAACGTATTTTTAAAAATATAAAATTTTGATTTAGATTAGGTTTATTTAAGCATAACAAGAAAAGTATAAAAATAGATTTATTTAGATACAAGAGTGAACTGGTAATAAAAAATTTAAAAAAACATAATTATAAAATAGTAATAAACATAATATAATATTTTGAGATAAACAAAGTTATAAAAAAGAATCAAAATGCAGGTATATCATATTATAAAAACATAATACTAATCTTAAAAGAAAAATGGTAAGACCGAACCAATCTCTGTACACAACTGGTGAACAACGTTTGACTGGGATATATCGGTCTTTTATACCGGTAGAAATTATTTTTTTTTAGAGTGCCTGAATATATTACCTAGAAATTTACAAAAAATAGTTTTCATACGGCACAGGAACAGAACACTTATAGTATCGAAATACAATTCATAGTAAATAATACGTACCTAATGAAGTTCAGACGTACGTTTTTACCCCAAGGAAAAAACATTTTTCTGGATTAAATACACTTGATGCACGTGAGAAAAATCCTCACAACTTGAATATTTTTATAGCAGCCTTAGTCGCCCGTGAGGTAATGTCTCATGAGAAGGGTATATTATCAAAGAAAGAGG
>NW_027105338.1:48291-49666 GCF_000696795.3 Halyomorpha halys
ACCAATGAAGTTTGGCGCCACTAAACAACCAAACAAACAAACTCCATTTTAAGTAAGATAAAATTTACTGAATGTATTATATAATATACAGTTGTAAATTTCAATAAAGATATTAAAAAATAAAAAAGGATTTATGGAGACACCACAACTTGAGAAATGGAGTGACCAATGATCATATGTAATGGAGTATTCGTGGGTAATCTGAGGTATGCCTTCTTCGCTTGGAACCGAAATCTCTCGATGACCCAAATGACTGATTTGCATAGCCACCAAAGCATACCGAAGTGTTTCACATGAAGATGTGGAAGTCTTAGTGGGAGGGATACCTCTCGACCTCTTCCTGCAGGAATAAATGATGAAGTTTCATGTAACCCGCCATAGGTCGCTAGGTCAATTTTAACAAGGATAGCCTCCCCATGAGACTTTTTCTCACATTTCTTATTCAGAGCTATGAAACGTATTTTTTAAAATATAAAACTTTGATATAGATTATATTTATTAAAGCATAACAAAAAAAGTATACAAAAAAAATTGTAGAAGAACAAACTAGTTTTAAAAAATTCAAAAAACATAATTATAAAATAGTAATAAACATAAAGCAATATTTTGAGGCAGACAAAGTTATAAAAGAATCAAAATACAGATATATCATATTATAAAAACATAATACTAATCTTAAAAAAAAAAAAAGTCTGAACCAATCTCTTGTACACAACTGGCGCAAGTAAACACCGTATGACTGGGACATACCGGTCTTTTACACTCGTGGCAATTCTTTAGTGTTTATAATGCATGAATACAACCCAGAAATTTACAAAAAATAGTATTCATACGGCACAGGAACAGAACACTTATGGTATCGAAATACAATACATAGTAAATATCAATAAAAAATAGTAAATAAAGTTTCAGCCTCTTCAAACCTACGTTTCCCTTGTTCTGCTAATTTTTACTCCAAGGAAAAAACATTTTTCTGGATTAAATACACTTGATGCACCTGAGAAAAATCCTCAGAACTTGAATATTTTTATAGCATCTCAGTCGTGCGTGAAATAATGTCTCATGAGAAGGGTATATTATCAAAGAAAGAGGGCTGAACGCTTCTACTGGAATGGTGGATGGGGGAGGTATAGAAGGAAAAGACTGTGAACTACAGATTCCATCCTCTCTCATTGAGATTGAAGCTGCAGATAAACAAAAGTATTCTGAGACCAGCACTATTATATGGGGCACCATTGTTTACCCACATATCAGATGGATCCCAGGGCCTTCTTCAAACGTTTCAAGATTCGATGTTGAGGAAAATCGTACGCACAACATCGTGGAGGAGGAAGAGGCCACCAGAGCTGCATCAATTGTTCGAGTTGCCCACTGT
>NW_027105338.1:51191-52997 GCF_000696795.3 Halyomorpha halys
GGAAATTTTTTTTTATTCTTCCTCACTGGCATTTCTGCCATACAGGGTTCGGCCGCAGTGAGGTAATGCGCTAGGATCACGCGTTTCACTGCAGCCAAAACCTTAAATATATTTAGTTGTGAGCACTTTTAGGTTAGGCTGCACCACATCCACCTGCATCCGTCCGGTAGGACCAGCCGTCACCTGTTTTTCGCCTTTTTATTCTCGTATTGGCGCGTAGTTACTGCAACAGCAGAACATGTAGTAGTAGATTGCTCCGTAATTGAAGGACCGCGAGCCAGGATGTCGATAAAACCGGGATTTTCGCCCTCGTCTTGTCGGACTTCCCCCGTCTGATGTAGGAGGGAAATTATCTACTCTGGGTCAGCCCCACGTACTTCACAATGGAAAGGATTTGACCTAGCAGGATCGCCGAGCCACCAATAGGCTCAGATTACTGAAATTTACAGCCGAAAATTGTAAATGTTATCCTAAACATTTTAAACTGATTTATTAGCGGTTCTTTGACGCTACAAATATTTGTAACATCGAACTACTACCGTGCACCAGTGTTGCCAAACGGTAGGGAAAGGAGGAAATAAATAAACAATATATTAGTAAGCAAAAAAAAAAAAATCATCTTATGAAATAATGATTTAAAAGATCAAGGAATACAAGGCGGAAATCAGGAAGACAGGGAAAAATACTTTATAAAAAATTTTAACGTTTTTATGAAACAATAATTTACCTCGTTGTTTTACAATGTTTCACAGGAGACTAACCTGATCTTCTAATGAAGGCTTTTGAATTATCACCTCGTAATTCCTCTTTCTTTTAATTATTTTTTAACATAATTACGCTTGAATCTTCCTCTTCGTTTCGGAGGATAATTAGGGATTAATTAGATTTCTTTGGCAGTTGAGACTAATTGCCTTGTTACAGGTAAAACACCTCATTATTTTCTATATTATTAATATCGTTAGTGATAATTTAGGGATTATTAATCACAGTAATTACAAATTAAAACAATTTGTGAACAAATAGAAAATTTTAAGTTTATATAAATTGAAATTCTTTGCATAAAGGGTCAATGGTTACCATGATCTGAATTTTTCATCCTTTTGAAGAGATGTATTTATAAGAATTAGAACCTAAAAAAAACAAACAATAAATTAAAAAGTATAAGAGAAGATCGTCTGTGGTGCTGACAACAAAAATACACAAGAAAATTTCTGGCCGAAACGTCGGCAGAAATAATTAATTTTTATTCATTTGAGCACCTTTTCTGACCAAACCCCTGACCCACTTTTCTTCGTATCAATCAACGATCAAGTATTAACGCCTCAGTAAAAAGTACAAAATAATAATAATAGTATTCTTACCAAATAGTTTCCTTGGAGGCATTAAAAAAAACACTTGTGAACAAAGAATGTATTGTTTGTTCTGTCTACTAAAATTTTCTTTCTAGTTCTGTTCTTAACAAATATTTATTTATATATTTATAAGTATTAAAAAAAAAAGGTCTATAAATGGAAATAGACAATTTATCATTCTCGGAGAACGAGAAATAAAAATGGAAAAGGATAAGAGTGCTGGAGGGGCCGCCCATAGCTCAGTGGTTAAGACACAGTCTTACCAATTTGTTGTCTATTGGCGGTGCCGGTTCGAATCCGGCCTGGGACGTCGACTTTTTTCATTGCGTGGCGGTCCCACAAAATGAAGAACTTTGACCCCCAACCATGGTTAGGCAGTATAGGACTCCAATGGGAGTCTTGGCCGAAAAAAAAAAAGTGCTGGAGGATGGAATGGATTTCCAGAGAGACGAGG
>NW_027105338.1:53857-59752 GCF_000696795.3 Halyomorpha halys
AATGCAACGAGCAAATGTGAAGTAAAATCATAATAATGTGATACAGCATGTAGAGAAACTACCCAGTAGTAGAACTCTAAAAACATTTTACAATATAAGGTCAGGAGACAATCTTCTTTTCAGGCGCCTCGAAGGATTGCCAGGAATGGAAGAGGAAGCAAGGTTAGAAACTAGTGGGTTTGGGTGGTTAGGGAGTTTATAATGGAATGAACGATATCGGGTTCGGGCTAGATCGGTTACATAAGGAACATTTAGGTCTTTATGGATGGGTTTATTCGTAACAAAATAAAGAAAATAAACATATGTAAAATGTAATATGTAAATAAAACATAAATCGAATTGAGACAACCTTTTTCTACCGTTGGTTCTTGAAGGTATCCAGTGACATACTTATTTGAGGTATTGATGTGACCATTCTATGCGGACTCTACTTGAATATGTGGAGGTGAGGGGCCTCCGCGTGATTAGTGAAATAGTAAGACCAAATAATAACTAAAAAAGAAAGGAAATGACTTAATAAATAATTAAGAGATAGAAGCCGAGAAATAGTAGGTGAGGGAGAGGGAGTACAAGAGAAGAAAGGGTTTAAGGAAGAGTGATGTTGATAAGGTTTTTGGGGCCCTTTCAACCCTTCCAACCCTGCCACCTCGCACTTATTTTCTGTGATCAAAATATTAAGGGTAATCACTAGTTCATACTTACAGTTTTTATTGGACCGCATTCGGAGACCAATGAATCTATCCTTTCTCTTAAATTTTGACTCTTTAATAATAAATAAAACAGTACCGCTACGCCACATGAAGGGATTACTAGACCAACAGTTGTGTAACGAGGTGATTTATTCAGGATCACACTCGACTGCTAGATTCTTCCCTGATTAAAAGTACTCATTTTATGAGGCGGAGTAGACTCTGAAGGGCTCCCGAACCCATAGGGTAGACTCGTGATGACAGTTTTTTATTTATTTATTTATTTCCACCTTCCCCTGCCTTATAAGCAAAACAGGTGTGCAGCAGCTCTTCGATGTTACGTATCCATCATCAATTGCTAATAAATAAATTTACAATTAATGGTTCTTGTAAAGTTTTTATAGGTTTCATCAGTTTTCAATCTTCTGCGCGTCTTCCGTGCGCAGGCATTCCAGAGGCTGGTCTTCTTTGATGAATATTGAAGTGGTTTGGTCCAATAATTGTTTTCCACAAATTTTTTGTAATACGGGTTGTTTTCTTCGCTTACTAGCTGAGGTAAGTCGTTCTCTGTGAGATAGTTGAGTTCAGTTTCCCTCAGCAATCTGGCCCGTAATGCATCAAAGGCGGTGCAGTCTATAATGCTGTGCTCGGCTGTCTCCGGAACACCACAACTAGGGCATAGGGGGTCGAAATCCATCCTGTGGCCATGAAGCTTTGCTTGAAATCCCCCATGCTCCTCGAGAAATTGAGAGAGCCTGTAGTCTGTCTCGATTATTATTTATTTATTTATCACCCTACCCTGCCTATTAGGCAATACGGGAATTCGCAGCAGTTGGTACAACTCATTGCTGCATATGACAAACATTTACATAGCTTGCTCTAGCTACAAAGTAGATCTTGCTCTTCTCCTGAGGCCTTGCTGGTGTAGCTTATTCTCTCCTACCCAGGGAGAAGTGAGCAAGGCCCACAACCTCCTTCCACCCACACACGAAGGTCTTGTAGTGCGGGTAGTTTTCTTTCTTCATCAGCTCAGGAAGATCGCTCTCAGTCAGAACATAGAGCTCTGTTTCCCTCATCATCTTGGCTCTCAGTGCTTCATAGGCGGTATAGGCAATTAAGACGTGCTCGGCGGTCTCAGGAACCTGACAAATTGGGCATAGATGATCGATGTTTATGCCATGTACGGCGAGCTTAGCTCGGAAACCCCCCGCCCCGTGAGGAACTGTGAGATCCAGTAGTCGGGGAGGACCCACGTTGATTCTAGGCGTGAATCAACGGTTGGAAAGTACTTGCAAGGTTTCTTCTCGAAGGATCCTCTCCATCTATTAGGGCTTTCACCAATACGCGCTTGGAGGTTCTCTGGTAAATCCGCCAAACCTGCCCTCTTTATCTTGTGTCGATAATAGTCTTCCTGCAGGAGAAGATCGATAGGCACTCCTCCAATACCTGTACCGCCTCATGAGAATCTGTTCTGTATGCTCGAGTTACTCGCAGCAGAGCTATCCTCTGTATTGTAGGCAACCTTCTCTTCTGCCTTTGCGAGAGATATCGACTCCATCCAGGGGATGCATATCTCAAGATACCCACAACTACTCCTACGTGACTACAGTAACAGAATAAACAATTACAACGGGATTTGAACCCCAGTCCTTGGAGTTAGTAGCACAGTGCCTTACAACTGACCCTTGCAGCTTCCCCTGATGTAAAAAATAATAGAAAAAAAAATTTCCATCATCCTCTTATAACGCATGAGGGAAGTTTCCAAGGTCCATCCTGTTTCCTTACCAAGTACTTAACTCAAGACCCACTATGGGTTATAGTAGTATAATTTTATTTATTTAGTTTGTACCACGGTGCTTTTTCCTTATTACTTGTAGCACCATTACATGACGCATTGCAAGCCGGCTATATTTTTGTATGATTTTACCTAAAATTATCAACCTAAAACTAGAGTAAGAAAGACTAAAAATTTGTCTAATACAACTAAACCAATCTGACCTACAGAACCAATTCGAAATGCACCAATGGGGATCCGGCATTTACCTTCCCACAGTGTACAAGGCCTCCCATGTAACAGCCAATCTGATTTGAATACTAGAACTCCTGGCAATTACCATTCATTGGCCAGATATATAAACTGTTCCCGCCAATCGTAGGCCCCATAATTATGTTGACATTCCTCTCGCATATATTGCGGGGGCTGTATCAGGTTCGTTACGAAGCGGAAATGTTCTGTTCTCTAATTAAGAGCAGTGTAGAGGAATTAGTAAATACAATTAACTCAGCTTTCAGGTGGCAATAATATTCAGCCTATTCGATCACATGTTAAAACTATAAAACGTGTCCATATACGGGTTTTTAATTTTATGTGTTCAACAGTACATGATCACCGCTTCAAACTTCTACGATTTTTAAACTTCGATTTTCAGTGGCTTGTCGTGATTCTTTAATGGATATTGTAGATTTTATAACCACCCTAATTCTCCTCAAGCACACAAACCTTAGGATTTTCTAAGAGTAAGTTTCTTACTTTCATATTGAGGAAACAAATTGCGGTACTGAAAATTTCGAAATCGATCAATTGGAAGTGCGATTTACATAATCGATTTTTCACATTCTTTAGATTTTATCGAAATGGCTCTAACGATTTTGATTAAACTCGACCTATAAATGTAAAATGATATGGTCTCAAATAGGCAGGTCTTATTATCATTCTTATCGTTCGTTCCTTTCTCATCGATGGGCTGTTCCAGTTGAGCCACAGTGGTTCCTATTCGTCCGCTGGTGTTCCTCAGGATGGTTTCCTTGGTCTCATCCTCTACACCGTCTGACATTCCAACCAATCCCAACACTATCCTCACCACGTATGCCGATGACATATGTGTATTATGTAATATACAGTTGTAAATTTCAATAAAGTTATTAAACAAAAAAAAATTAGAAGATCCCGTAGCCATCTTCTTTTCAAGTTTTGATATAAATAACTAATATAATATAGTTATTTTTATCTTCTTTCTAACTTTTGATAAAATATATTTAAAACAAATCTATAAGCAAAATTAACTAAATCTGTTTTTACTATAGTATTAATTTAATAAAGTTATTTATGTGTTCTTTCTAAACCTAGATATAATGTAGTTAATACAAATCCATGAGTAAAATGAACTAGTCCTCTTCAGTCAAATGAAATAAATCTGTTTATTTGTAATATAGAAATTTGTAACTGTACAACAATTTTGTTTTTTTCCATAACCCCTATTTCAGAAAATATTAGTTATTAACCGAAATATATATTCCAATATATATTATGATGTCCACACTGTCTCTCTTATTATTTTAAGGAGTTTGTAATTATGTTGCAGTGGGCGTTCTATGAATTATATGTAATGTGCTGGGGCACACATTCCTTAAAATAAAAAAAATTCAAAAAGTAAATAATTTTTCAGTACATATAATAATCTTGGGATGGAAACACCCAATAATTGTACTATTGTCATTCCTTTCAATTTTTTTTTTACATTTCAAATTTTATTTATTGATAAATATTACAACCTACCAAAATGTTGTTGGGTAATAAGTAATAGTGATATCTGATTAAATTCATACTAAAATAAAATAACAGTAATAAAAATAAATAAATAAATGAAAAAAATACGTAAAAATAAATTAAATCTCACTCTAAATATATACAAACAGAAAGATAAAGAAAATAAATATAATCAAACTATGTACATGAAAAAATAATCACTAGTCACATTTACACTCTAATATACAATATTTACACAATCAACCTGAGGATCCCTGAGCCCACTCGATCCCTCATGTGTGAGGGGTAGAGCGCATCCCTCTCCGCCACATCACAGGTAGTGAGCCATTGGAGGCTGAGCAAGTGCGCTAAAGCATCAAACACTCAACTTCAATGGAGGATCTGACCACTGCCAGAACTCCCATTGTCCTTTTTTATCTTACAATAAGACTCCTTAAATTCACAATAATTTGCTACTGCCGTTTCAACCTTCGAGGTGGATTGTAGGATGATCAAAAAGATTTATATTGAATTTTGAGAATTTGGTTGGTATGAGGTTAAGAACAAAGGGATATGAAGATCATGGTGTAGTGTTCGGTTGGAAACGTAATACGATGCATTGACTTTAGTTCTAAGGATTTTGCATTGAAAGGATTGGATACGTTTGATGTTAGATGGTTTAGCTGCTCCCCAGAGATCAAGTCCATAGGTCCAGATAGGTCTGAGTGTAATCTTATAAATGAGTAGACTGTTTTCTAGTGAGAGGTAAGAGGTCCGACTGAGCAGTCGGCATAGTTGGCTGAATCGTCTCTTGAGTTCTTGTCTTTCAAGTCTAGTATGTTGGTTCCAGGTTGGTTTAAGTTCAAATCACACTTTAAATTTCAATCATGCTAAAACTTGGTATAAAAGAACTATATAAATAAATGTAGCTATTTATATCTAATAAAAGTAACTAATATAAAAAATTAATTTAATACAGTTATTTATGTCTTCTTTCTAAGTCTAGATATAATATAGTTAAAACAAATCCATGAGCAAAATGAACTAGTCCTCTTCAGATAAATGAGATAAATCTGTTGACTGTAGTGTAAACACGGATTTCGGCTCGTTCAATAAACACAAATGCATTGAAGTAATATTCATTAAAAAGTTTTAGTGCAAATAGAAAGAGGGGGAGGGGAGGGAAGGGGGGACAGTACGAGCCCCTATTTCTCACCTAATGGTAGCGGTACCTGCGGTGGCCAATTTTAGATTGAACTCGTTCAATTAACTCGGGGTATTTTTAGCGATAGTGTTAGTAATGAGTCAGCAGATTTTCTCCGTCGCATTCGCTTGAGAATTCTCATCAAACTCTAGACCACTATCAGATTCCTAGGCGGGGTATAGTTTGGAATTAAACCTTCACATGGTAGCTTTTTGTAAAATTATATAGTTTAAGTTAAATTATAAAAACTAACAATTTAATATTTTAAAAATTAAATCTCTACCACCACAACCCATGATGGTTTAGATTAAGGCTTATAGTTAAGCAAATTTACTCCACAAAAAGACTCAGACTCGACTGAGAACTACTGACTTGGAATCGAAGGATTTAATAATTAACTTTTTTTCTTTTCTAAATTATTTATTTAATGTAATTTACAACTGTACAAAATAATACAATAGGTATATATGTAGTAT
>NW_027105338.1:59802-65401 GCF_000696795.3 Halyomorpha halys
ATATAGTTTAAGTTAAATTATAAAAACTAACAATTTAATATTTTAAAAATTAAATCTCTACCACCACAACCCATGATGGTTAAGATTAAGGCTCATAGTTAAGCAAATTTACTCCATAAAAAGACTCAGACTGTGAACTACTAACTTGTGATGGAAGGATTTGATAATTAAATTAAGGATATAAATGTGAAAAATATTTTTTTCGTACCGAAAACACATTTCCGCAATACACATATTAATTAGGGCCAGTTGCACCATCACCGTTTAAACAACAATTTTTTTAATTGTTCTCTCATTTCAATATGAATCTTTTTAATCATCCTACAATCCACCTCGAAAGTTGAAACGGCAGTAGCCAGTGGTCAGATGCGCCAATCAAGTTGAGTGATTGCTGCTTTAGCGCACTTGCTCAGCCTCCACTGGGTCATTACCAGCGGTAAAGGGATGCGCTGGGATCTCGAAGAACTCCGCTCTACCTCTCACACGTGGGGGATAGAGTGAGCTCAGGGATCCTTAGGTCGATATTGTAAATATTGTATATAAGAGTGTAAATGCGACTAGTGATTATTTTATTTAATTATTTTTTCATGTACATAGTTTGATTATGTTTATTTTCTTTATCCTCCTGTTTGTAAATATTTAGGGAGAGGTTTATTTTTATTCCTATTTTATTTTAGTATAAATGTAATCTGATATCACCATTACTTATTGCCCAACAGGCTGTGATATTCATCAGTAAATAAAATTCGAAAAGTAAAAGAAGAAAATTAAAAGCAATGATTAATTACATTACATACATAATTACAAACTCCTTAAAATAATAGGAGAGACAGTGAAGGCATCATAATATATATTCCACATACATTGGAATATATATTTAAGTTAATAACTAATATTTTCTGAAGTAGGGGTTATAGAAAAACACAAAATTTTCGGACAGTTGTAAATTTCTATATTATATTAAACAGATTTATTTCATTTGTCTGAACAGATTTAGTTAATTTTGCTTATAGATTTGTTTTAAATATATTATATCAAAACTTAGAAAGAGGATAAATATAACTATATTATATTTCTTATTTATATCAAAACTTGAAAAGATGATGGCTACGGATCTTCTAATTTAAAGTAATAATTGAAGTAGCACAATTGTAAGGTTCCTTCCCAAAATTATCATGTGTTTTGAAAGATTTGCAACGTCCACTTATTGTATTTTTTTTATACTGTTGTGAATTACACAGAATACCTTTTTTGTCTTTTTAACAGTCGTTCGAAGTATGGAAGACCGGATTGCCGAGATTACACTATACTTGATTCTACTCTGTACTCACAGTACTCATAAACTTTTTTAATTAAATTGAATATGAATATAATTAGGAAATTGCATAAAGTTTTTATGTTTGATGTAATAGATCACTAATTTAATCATAATTTATGGATTCCTGAGTACTTGATTACACTTCTTACTCGGTACTCCAACTATTCAAGTGCCCTTGGTATTCTGCTTAGTATGTTAATCCTTGTTGGAAATTTGACGCAGCGTTGAGATGGTAGACGGTAGCTTAGGGTTAAATAGTTATACGATCTAGTTACTGGACTGTTTGAGCAATAAAACAAGAAGATACATCGGACAGCGGTCTAGTTGGCAAATTGATTCGGCTCCGTAATATAAGGTTAGGGCAGTCCCTATCAAAATGCTAATGTCCTTCAAGTCGTTACAAGTTTTGATTAGAGATCGTCACTTTACGCGATCTGGCTTCTCTAAACGTAGGAATACAACCGCCTTCTCATGAAGGGACTTAACTGATAACTCTACGAATTAATTAATCAATGAGGACTTATAATAAAATATATTATTAGTGTATTATTGTAAAATTAAAAAAAAAAAATTACAAGTTTCACAATAGAAAACCCTTTTTCCCCAGTATAAACAAATAAAAAATATATATATAAACTTATAATTTATTTATTGTTATTTACAACTGTATACACATATACACAACAAGCAAATTTGCTGTAGGTGACATAGTGACATGATACAAAAATGTGGAGAATCCACCCACAGAAAGAACTCCAATAACATTTCTAGAGGAGAAGACCTCGAGGCCATCTTCTTTTCAGATGCCTAGGAGGCATAGGATTATTAGGTAATGAATGAGAAAACAGGTTAGAAACAAGTGGATTTGGGTGGTTGAGAAGTTTATCATGGAAGGAATGGTATCTGGTTCTGGCCAAATTGGCAACATATGGAACATTGAGGTCCTGATGGATGACTTAATTAGTGACTAAGTAAGGAGCATTAAGGATTTTGGACTGTAAGGATTCGATTCGGGAGGAATTTGATGGTTTAGTGGAGCCCCAAAGCTCAACTCCATATGTCCAGATAGGCCTTATAATAGTCATGTAGATCAATCTTTTGTAATGGATTGGCAGTTTAGACCGTTTGTCCACTAAATGTTGCAATAGTCGGAATCGACGAGTTGTTTGTCGAGATGTAGTCCTAAGTAACGGATCTGTTCGACAGGAATAAGTAGGGTATCATTAAAGGATACTGTAGGGCAAGAGGTCATGGGTTTACGACGAAGTGTAAATGTGATTTGGTGGGATTTATTGGAATTAATTTTAATCCTCCAATTTTGCACCATTCTTCAAGGGTGGTGATGTGGGATTGGAGGGTTTGGGATACAATGTAAGGATCATTGTTCACTGACAATAGACATGTGTCAACGGCATACGTGGTGAGGATAGTGTCAGGATGAGTTGGGATGTCAGCTGTGAAAACTGTATACAGGATAGGACCAAGGATACTACCCTGAGGTACACCAGCAGACTGACAGAATAGGGATGAATAAGCGCCGTTGTAGTACATAAACTTCAACATAATGGATAAATCATAAATTAAATAGACGCAATACTTCAAATACGATAGTACAAGAGCACCATGAAAAAAGTCAGTATGGAAAATTGCTGATTGACCGTGTCTAACAATAGATGGAATATGGTCCAGGTGTGGTCAAATAAAACTGAAATAGTAATATATGTACTATTTTTATTTCGTATGTAATATATGTACTATTTAGCCAACGTTTCGTCCCACGCTGCAGGGCTTCGTCAGGGCTAAAAAAGATACTAACACTTAACATAAGTATAAAAAAAATAAGTGGAAAATAGTAAAAGTCTGTAATAAGTAATAATAATAAAAAAATCAAAAAAAAATCAGTGATTTCACCTCAGTTATTGATTACATAAATGAGAACTATATATAGTCAGTAGTTGACATTGATGAGTCTGTCAAGTATAGGTAGAGCGAATACATAGCAGCAACTTTAAACATTTAAAAAAATAATTTTTCAATCTGAGCTTTGAAACTACCAACACCACTACAAATCTAATAGAACATCATTTGAAGTATAGTAAATTTGATATAATATGAAATATAAAAATAATGTGTAATTACTAGTCAAAATCGATGAGTCTGCCAAATTTAGTTAGGGGGAGTAAAAAATGGTGGCTGTTTCACAAAAATAAAAAAAAAAAACATTAATTTTTCATTCAGAGCTTTATATCTTTAAAACTACATACAACACTAGAAAACGTTATAGTACATTATTTAAATTAGAATAAATTATGTAAAATATGAGCTCCAACAGAGTTGTTTACGTTCAATAGTTACCGAGAGGTGCTTTTTTTAAAATGCAAAATTTCATACAATATATCTCAGGAACCATGAGACGTACTGATGTCTATTAGCACTCAAATCAGAACTAGAATATGTTTATTTTTGTAGGAATATTATTTAGTAATTTTAGTATATAAGTATTAGCTCTACTGGGGCTCATATTTTAGCATAGTTACTCTACTTTAAAGTAAAAGTTACTTTCTTTTTTTTAAAGTTTTATAAGCTCCACTAAACCATCTAATTCCTCTCGAATCCAATCCTTACAGTCCAAAATCCTTCGTAAAATCCTTAATGCTCCTTACTTTGTCACAAATCAAATCATCCATCAGGACCTCAATGTCCCCTATGTTGCCGATTTGGCCAGAACCAGATTCCATTCCTTCCATGATAAACTTCTCAACCACCCAAATTCACTTGTTTCTAACCTGGCTTCTCATTCATTACCTAATAATCCTCCTAGGCGTCTGAAAAGAAGATGGCCTCGAGATCTTCTCCTTTAGAAGTGTTTTTGGAGTTCTATCAATGGGTAGATTCTCCACATGTTTGTATCATATTATAATATCGCTTATAGAAAATTTACTTGATGTGTATATATGTATACAGTTGTAAATAACAATAAATAAATTATAGTTTTAGAACAGCCCCCATTTTTTATTTCTCTTAACTATGCCTGGTATACCCTTCAATTATGGCTAGAAACTATTCATAATTTTCTTTAAATAATTAAACAATTGAGTGAAATTACTGACTTTTTCTTAAGGGGCTCTTGTCATTAAAACTACCTACAACTCTAGAAAACCCAATAGAACATTATTTAAAGTAGAGTAAATTTGCTAAAATATTAGCCCTGATAGAGCTATTTACGTCCAATAGTTCTCGAGAAATAGCCTTCTTAAATAGCAACATTTCATAAAAATGTACTGAAATATCAGTGAGGTGTAGATAGTTGACCGTAGATTAATGCTTGGAGAAGTTTGTTGTGGGTGCGGTCAGCAAAGAACAACATAAATAAACATAACCATATTTATTTATTTTATGCCGACGTTTCGACTTGAATTTCAGGTCTTCATCAGGGGTTGTGGCGTAGAAGGCAGGTTGGTAACTGTTTATTTGAGACTTCCGCTAGAGTGAGCTAACTGGTTACGTTTCGAACCCTTAGTCTAGTAGCTCACTCTAGCGGAAGTCTCAAATAAACTCTTACATCAGTCGGTTACCAACCTGCCTTCTACGCCACAACCCCTGATGAAGACCTGAAACTCAGGTCGAAACGTCGGCATAAAATAAATAAATATGGTTTTGTTTATTTATGTTGTTCTTTGCTGACCTCATCCCCCGATAAACTTCTCCAAGCATGAAATATCAGTAGTTAGTTAATCTATTTTGAGAAATCTATATCTCGAGAAGTATAAGACGTACAGATGTCTATTAGCACTCTAATTGAAGCTAGTTTAATGAGCCATAAAATAGATTATGACATTTATTTTCGTAGGAGAAGTATTTTTCATGACATTTGCTAAAATAAATTGATTTATAGTGGTTAAGACAAATTTTCATCAGCCAAATTTATATTCATATGTGAATATCATAAAAACTAATACCCCTACGAAGATAAGTGTCATAAACTACTTTGTAGTAAGTTAAATTTCCTTTATTTTGAGTGGTGTCAGACATATGTGTGTCTTATGGGTCAAGAGATATATTTTTCAAAAATCAATCATTCTATACGAACAACTAGAGATTAATAATTTGTGAGTTGAATTCGTCAAATGTCATAAATACTGCTACTACTACAAAGATAAACATTATTAACTATTTTATAGTTCAGAGCTGTTTACGTTTAAAAATTCCCGAATTATAGTTTTTCAAAAAGCCATATCACATAACAAAAAAATCAGTAGTTAGTCAGTTTATTATGGGAAG
>NW_027105338.1:65451-67192 GCF_000696795.3 Halyomorpha halys
ACCTGGCTTCTCCTTCACTACCTAATAATCCTCCTAGGCGTCGGAAAAGAAGATGGCCTCGAGATCTTCTCCTTTAGAAATGTTTTTGGAGTTCTATCAATGGGTAGATTCTCCACATGTTTGTATCATATCATATCAATATCGCTTATAGAAAATTTACTTGATGTGTATATATGTATACAGTTGTAAATAACAATAAATAAATTATAAAAAAAAAAATTTTAGAACAGCCCCCATTTTTTATTTCTCTTAACTATGCCTGGCAGATCCTTCAATTGTGGCTAGAAACTATACATAGTTTTCTTCAAATAATTAAACAATTGAGTGAAATTAATGACTTTTTCTTAAGGGGCTCTTGTCATTAAAACTACCTATAACTCCAGAAAACCACAATACAACATTATTTAAAGCAGAGTAAATTTCCTAAAATGTAAGCACTAATAGAGCTATTTACGTTCAATAGTTCTCGAGATATAGCCTTTTTAAATAGCAACATTTCATAAAAATGTACTGTAATCAGTAGTTAGTTAATCTATTTTGAGAAATCTATATCTCAAGAAGTATAAGACGTACAGATGTCTATTAGCACTCAAATTAAAGCTAGTTTAATGAGCTATAAAATAGTTTATTACATTTATTTTCGTAGGAGTAGTAGTTTTCATGACATTTGCTAGAATAAATTGATTTATAGTTGTTCAGACAAATTTTCATCAGCCAAATTTATATTCATATGTGAATATCATAAAAACTACTACCCCTACGAAGATAAGTGTCATAAACTACTTTGTAGTAAGTTAAATTTCCTTTATTTTGAGTGGTGTCAGACATATGTGCGTCTTATGGGTCAAGAGATATATTTTTTTCAAAAATCCATTATTCTATACGAACAACTAGAGATTAATAATTTGTGAGTTGAATTCGTCAAATATCATAAATACTACTACTACTACAAAGATAAACATTATTAACTATTTTATAGTTAGCTGTTTACGTTTAAAAATTCCCGAATTATAGTTTTTCAAAAAGCCATATCACATAACAAAAAAATCAGTAGTTAGTCAGTTTATTATGGGAAGTCTAATTCTCGGGAACAGATAGATGTACTGATTTCTACTAGCACTCAAATCGAAAGTAGTTTGCAATATTTATCTTCGCAGGACTAGTAGTTTGTTTTTATGATATTTACCAAAATAAATTTTCGAAATGTTTGTCTAGTTTTACAGAAAAAATGTTTGATTTATAAAAAAAGTTATCTGAGGAACTGTTGAAGCAGCATTGAATAAAAATAATTTTATTAGCTTAGTCAGTTTGTAAATCGATTTATTTTAACTATATGATATTTGTTTACTAAAAGAAATCATGTGCTTGTAAAAAAAAGTGGTGCGATTTGTTTGACGGAAAAGGAGAGGCAATCACCGATTGTTAGCTATGACGGCATTGTTTTAGTTTTCCCCGCAGCTTCGCAGACTGGATGGTAAGACCGTGGTAGACTTTTGGCCAAGCCACTTCTCTCACACAGGGGCCCCTATTCTGCCTGCTTCCAGAACTCTCAGCTGTCGTCTGGTCAGATCAGGTGTAAACATTAACGCACATTTGCTCCAGGCACATTCATCTATAGTTTTCTTTGTTTTTTTATTATAAAATTAGTTTAAGTGATTGTAAAGTATTAAGTTGTTTTACCTTTTTTTCATTCATGCATAGAATTAATTTATAAGAAGATGGTCAGGGTTGCGGTCAAAAG
>NW_027105338.1:69917-70550 GCF_000696795.3 Halyomorpha halys
AAAAAAAAATAGATTCATAAAACAATTTAAAAAACGTATATAGACAGTGGAAAAATATCCGACTTTCGTCCAAGTGAAATTTTAACTAAGAACATAGAAGTAATAAAGCTTTTAAAAAAATATGGTACAAAAACAATGATTTTAAAATAAGAATACAGTAACTATATTAAAGTCAATTGTAAAAAGTGTGGTTTGGCGTTATTCCTTCAAGAATTCACCAACTGAGCTCTTTCCTTCGTAGCCCGACGTACATAATGGCTAAGAGCTCTCCAATTATTGCATTTTAATGTTCCGATGAGCAGTTCCGCTGCCTAAAATATTTTTCTCATTTTGCAATACTTGGAACAGGCTTCCAAAAAGTGAGTATCTCAACTGTTTGTGTGTAGATCCATACGAGCATTGCTAAGTACGGAACATAAATATATTGCCTAAATGAAATTGCCTTTTAAATTAAATAACTCATTTAGAATTGTACTTTTTAGCTAGAAAATAAATATATTTCTTTATTTTCACATTCAACATTCTACCCTACACTTCTAATTATTAAAGATTAAAAAAAAATAAAAAAATTAATGCACCCTATTACGTTTCCATCAGAACACTACACCATGACCTACATATCCCTTTTGTCCT
>NW_027105338.1:72821-74510 GCF_000696795.3 Halyomorpha halys
AATCATTTAACACTTCTAGAAATAACTTAAGGTGTTTAAAATGTTAACTACTTATGATATTTAAGGTATGTATTTTTTTAAAATTTTTCAAATAAATAATAATGTCATTGTTTAGCCCCTGCTTCATTTATTACACTAGCAATAATTATTATAGTTATTGTTACGTCAGATATTTAACTCCATCTAGAAATGATAATTTTTAAACTTTATAAATGAACTGTAAAAGTTTTTTAAAGTGTTTAAAATAATTAATATGATAATAAATAAATTACACTGTCTTTTAAACTTGTTAATTCTAAATATACGAGATGTAAATGTTTAACAATTATCCTATTCAGTTAGAAAATAAATAAATTTATTTATTCTAATATACCTACTTTGAACTTTGGGCTCAACAAGTTCGTGCATGTCGAACATCGTACTGCGCAGTTAGTTCGTCCCCAGTTCTGTTCTGGTGCAGTTCGCAATAATTATTCCTTATAACAACCATTTAATACTTCTAGAAATCACTTGAGATATTTACAATGTTATCTACTAACAATGGTTAAGGTATATGTATATTATTTTTAAAATAATAAATAATGTCTTTGTCCTTTCTGAGCTTTATATTAATGCTTATCGCAATAATTATTACTTTTATTTATTACATCTAGCAATAAATAAAGATTTTTAAATTTTATAAATGTTATTCAAGAGTTTTTCTAAAATATTTAAGATACTCACCAAATAGTAAAATAAATTATACTTCCAAATTAGTTAATTCAAAACATACATATTTACAAGATACATATTTTTAGTGTTAAAGATGTTTAAACAATTGTCCTATTCTGTATGAACTTTGGACCCTACAGGTCCATGCAGGTCGAACATTGTAAAATGCAGTTAGTACAGCTCTGTACCGATGCAGTTCACAATAATTATTTGTTATAATACTTAGCAAATACTACTAATTACTTCAGATATTTTCCACTTTGTGATAATGCTTTGTAATTATTATTATAGTTTAACTGTTTTTACTAATGAACAATGATTTGTTAATTATTTTAATGTAATGCTAAAGTTTTTCTACAGTATTTAAGGTACAATATACCTTTACGAAATTCTTAAATAGAGCCTTAAATATACTGCCATTTAAATTAACCAATTTTCAATTTACACATATGATGGACTAGATGTTTATACATTTTTAGCAATTCTCAAATTTGTTATAAATTATATTTCTTTATTTCACTGAACTAATTTTTGTCTTTTCAGCTGAAAAATAAAAAAGATTCCATTTAAATATCTAAATAAACTAAAGGTTAAACTAAAAAGTTAGTCTTGCAGACTAATCTAAATTATTTTAATATAATAAAGTTTTGAATATGTTTATGAAAAATAAAATTTAAATAATCGAGTAATTTTTATCAAGAGCTAATGTACCAATTTCTCAAACGTAAAAGTTTTTTTGACATATTAAAATTCTACTTCAAAAACATTCAGTTCATTTCAAAATTGAATATTTTCTTGATATTATAATATCATTGCATTATTGGTACTTTTTTATTCTTTCATTTTAAACAGTGGAAATTTGATTGTCTTGGATAATAATATTCGCATTAACGCCATAAAAATGATATAATTTTCTTATATATTTTTCTTGATTATCACAAATGTAATGTAACAAAATAGCTCTTATTTATTGCTATA
>NW_027105338.1:75935-76477 GCF_000696795.3 Halyomorpha halys
CTATAACACTCCAATTTAACTTAGATCAGATTTACTAAATGTATTATAATATACAGTTGTAAATAGCAATAAATATTTGGTTCTATCCCCTATATTATTTATTTTCATATTAAATATTGTTTTACTTTATTCTTTGTCTTATCAACCTTATTATGGTGCATGTTCAAAATTTCCATCTCTCCCTCTCTCTCCCTCTCCCTCTCTCTCTCTCTCCCCCTCCCTCTCCCTCTCTCCCTCCCACCCCCTCCTATTTTTTTAAAAATAACTACATTGCATAATAGCAAACATATAAATGTACGATTTATAAAAGACGACAACTGAAGCCTAAATCTGGCGATAGGGCGAGGCTAATAGGAGGTCTGCGACTGTCCTCTAATCTGTTAGTGAGTTAATGAAACGCCAGGGGAGAGGCCTTTGATATGCTACACCTCGGCTAATTATAGGGCACACTCAGCCCCTTTACTATAAAGTACTATCGGTAATTAGTAGCCTGTATGTACGAGTAGTATTGTAGTTGAGTCCGTTCTATTAGCGGATAATGT
>NW_027105338.1:78752-80283 GCF_000696795.3 Halyomorpha halys
TATGTCCAGATTGGCCTTATTACAGTCATGTAGATGAGTCTTTTGTATTGTGTTGGAAGTTTAGACCGTTTCTCTAGTAAGTGCTGTAATAGTCGAAATCGACGAGCAGTTTCCTGTCTTTTCAGTCTGGTGAGAAGAATCCAGGTTAATCGTTTGTCCAAATGTAGTCCAAGGTAGCGGATCTGATAATTAATATTAACTTGCAAATATCTAGAAAACATAAACTCTTACGAAGATTATTTTACAGGATATTAAACTAGCTTTAATTTGAGTGCTAATAGACATCTGTACGTCTCATAGTTCCTTAGATATAGATTTCCCACTATAAATTCACTAACTACTGATTTTTCAGTACATTTTTTATGACTCTTTGCCTGCTGCTTTTAAAAAAAAATATTCATCTCGGTAAGTATTCAACGTAGAAAACATAATAGAACATCATTTAAAGTAAAGTTTATTTACGAAAACATGAGTTGTACTCATGATCTATTAGCATTTGATATATGACGTACTGATGCTTAATAGCACTCAAATTAAAGATGGAGTAAGATAGTATAAAGTAGTTTATCATGTTTATATTTCGTATTACTAAATATATATATAATATAAATATATATTACGAAGGAGTATTACTTAGTAGTAGAATTAGGACGCATATTTTAGCAAATTTAATCTATTTTAAATGGTGTCCTATTAGTTTTTCTAGTGTAGTAGGTATTATTAAAACTTGTTTTTAATATATATGTATATGTAGTTGACCGTAAAAATTGATATATAAGAAGATGGTCAGGGTTGCGGTCAAAAGAGAAACAAAAATAGTTGTAAAATCTTCTTATATATATTTTTTAATATTATTAAAACTATCTCCAATACTAGAAAACCTAATAAAACACTATTCAGAGTAGAGTAAATTTGCTAAAATATAAACCCTAATACTACTACTACTACTAAGTAATACTACTACGAAATATAAACATAGTAAACTACTTTAAACTATCTTACTCCATCTTTAATTTGAGTGCTATTAGACATCAGTACGTCATACATCAAATACTAATAGATCATCAGTACGATCCAGGTTTTAGTAAATATAGTTTACTTTAAATTATGTTCTATAGTGTTTTCTAGTGTTGTAGGTAGTTTAAAGATAAAGCGCTCTGAATGAAATTTTTTTTTAAAGGTTTGAACCAACCGCCATTTTTCATTCTTCTTAACTATAGTTGGCTTTGCTATGTACTGGTAGCAGATTTATTTACTTGGGATGCCAGGATAATCGCTGAAGTCAATTATCCAAATATAAGTTAATTAATTGATTAATTAATAATAATTAATTAAATTGAGTCCTAAAAACTATTATTATAACTGGATTCCTTTCCAAAGGCTGTTTGTGTGTTTACCAGTTTACCAATTAAATACCTTTATATTTATAAAATGTTCTTACCATTAATTATATAGTATAATAAAGAGTGATATATTGGGTTATATAATAGTATATAAACTACATAAAGAAACTAAGTATTTATTTACAATT
>NW_027105338.1:84123-91194 GCF_000696795.3 Halyomorpha halys
GCCTGAATAAAATAGAATAAAAAATAAAAAATTAAAACTGAATCAATAGAGTGAGCCCTAAATAGATTTGAAAACAAAATTAATTTTTTCTATATAAGATACTTCAGGAGGAAGCAAAAAAAAATCAAATATGACATTATTAAGCTGACAAGAGAGTGTAAGTAAGGAGGGTAAACTGACAGGTTAAGTTAAAAAGTTAATTTAACATGAGTTAAAAGCATTAAGTCTGCAACTGACAGTCACTTTTAAAATATAAGCCCCCATCCAGCACTTGAGATTTTTCAGTGAGCGAACCGTAAACAAGGCTCTGTTATAACATTATAAGATTTGGTTACGGGGGGCTGAAGATAATAACAATAATTGTATCCTCACCAAATACAAATAATAAATAATTATAGTTATTATATTAGACAAAATAATCAGGTTTTCTTTTTTTAATTTATTTATTGTTATTTACAACTGTATAAAAATATATATAACGAGTTATAAAATGACATGATACATACATGTGGAGAATCTACCCATTAATAGAACTCCAATAACATTTCTTGATCTTCACATCAAGATCTCGAGGCCATCTTAGGAGAATTATCAGGTAATAAAGGAGAAGCCAGATTCGAAACAAGTGGGTTTGGGTGAGAGGGAAGTTTATCATGGATGGATTGGATCTGGTTCTGGCCAAATCGGCAACAAATGGAACATTGAGGTCCTGATGGATGACTTGATTTGTGACAAAGTAACAAACATCGATTAAACATCGATCATCTATAATTTGTCAGGTTTCTTATACCGCCGAGCACGTCTTACTTGCCTGTACTGCCTATGAAGTACTGAGAACCAAGATGATGAGGGAAACAGGACTCTATGTTCTGACTGAGAGCGATCTTCCTGAGCTGATGAAGAAAGAAAACTACCCGCACTACAAGAGCTTCGTGTATGGGTGGAAGGAGGCTGTGGGTTCTACTCACTTCTCCCTGGGTAGGAGAGAATAAGCTACACCAGCAAGGCCTCAGGAGGAGAGCAAGACTTATTTTGTAGCAATAGCAAGCTGTGTGCACACCTATGTAAATGTTTGTCATATGCAGCAATGAGTTGTACCAACTGCTGCGAACACCCGTATTGCTTAATAGGCAGGGTAGGGTGATAAATAAATAAATAATTGTGACAAAGTAAGGAGCATTAAGAATTGGATACGAGTGGAATTCGATTGTTAGTGAATCCCCAAAGCTCAACTACGTAAGTCCAGATAGACCTTATTGTAGTCATCTAAATTAGTGTTTTGTAATTAGTAGGAAGTTTAAGTCGTTTGACTAGTAAATCATAATTTAGATGTTTTTTATTACTGTTAAACTATTCTCAGTGTTCAATACAGTGTTTTACGGATTTTCGGAAAGTGACTTTTTTGGTAATGATAATCCCCCCTGATTTGTTGTATTGATTATAAACTCGCTATTTAGACTTGAACTACGCATTAATTTTTCTGTTATCATTTACAACTGTATAAAAATATATACAACTAGTAAATTTGCTATAAGTTATAAATTGACACGATACAAACATTTGGAGAATATCTCGAGGCTGTCTTAGAAGGATAATCAGGTAATGAAGGAGAAGCCAGGCAAGAAGGAAGTGGTTTTGGGTGATAGGGTAGTTTATAATGGAAGGATAGGCATCTGGTTTTGGTCAAATCGGCAACATAGGAGACATTGAGGTCCTGATGGACGACTTGATTTGTGAAGTAAGGAGCAATAAGGATTTTACGAAAGATTGTAAGAATTGGATGCGAGAGGAATTCGATGGTCTATTGGAGCCCAATAGCTCAACTTCTCCATATTGGTTTATAACTCCGTTTGTCCGTATTGGTCTTATAATTGTCATGTAGATCAGTTTTTTTTATTGGATTGCGAGTTTAGACCGTTTGTCTAGTAAATGCAACAGTCAGAATCGACGAGCAGTTTCCTGTCTTTTCAGTCTTGCATGAAGATTCCATGTCGCTTGTTCAGATGTAGTCCAAGGTAACGGATCTGTTAGACAGTAATAAGTGGGGTATTATTAAGGGATGCTGTGTGGCAGGATGTCATGGGTATACGACGAAGGGTAAATGGGATTTGTTGAAATTTATTTTAATCCTCCAATTTCGACACCATTCTTCAAGGGTGGTGATGTGGGATTGGAGGGATTAGGATACAATAGAAGGATCATTATTAACTGACAATAGGCATGTGTCATCGGCATACGTGGCGAGAATAGTGTTAGGATTGGGATGTCAGCTGTAAAAATTACCCTAAAATTGTATCCTGAGGTAGAATTAAAATTTAATTTCTTTTCCACATAAGATAGCAAACCTGCATTAATGTTTTGGCGTGATAACATTTCAACATAAACGTACGCTTTCTACTCAGTGCAAGTATTATTATAATATTTTTTTTAATAATATTATTCATTTATTTGAAAACAAATTTGATCCTTTTTTCTCAACTTTATTATTTTCAAAACCAACGACCCTCAGGTCATTTTCAAGAATACCTTTACTTTGTTGTCATTTTCTCTTTTAAAATTAGAAAGAAAGAAGAGAAGTGGTAATTAAAAGTTTTATATTTAAGAAAGAGTTATATAAAAGAAGTTATAGATGGGACAAAGGCAATTAGCCGGCATTTTAAAAGAGAAAATGACAAAAAAGTAAAGGTATCCTTGAAAATGACCTGAGGGTCGAAACGTTGGAAGGTTTTGGAAGAAAAAAGGATCAAATTTGTTTTTAAATAAACTAAACCACTCTCAAACAAGAATATATTATTAAAAATTAATCTATTATTCATTTATTTTTTTAAGCAATTATCTATAATGAGTTATATTCCTTATAGTTCTGGTGCAGTAGCTAATTGCAAAAAACACTACTATAAAGATCCCAGAATAGTTGTTTATCCAAGTATCAAATCAAGTCAGAGTTAGACATTTGGTCAAAGCTAGCCATAAGGGATCCAAAACTATTATTGAATCTAAATAATAGAAAATATTTTTGTAATGATCTCTTTCAAGTAATGTAATGATGCAAGATAAAAATTGTAAGTTCATTAGCGGTTATATTTATTACGAAATAAAGTAATCGGAAGAAGATAGTACGGATAGCAATAAATGAAGTTTTCAAAATAGTAAAAAAAAATTATTTATTGTTAATGAACGTTTCGACCCACTTTGCAGGGCTTCGTCAGGGCTGATAATAATGACGTTTTGATTTCAACTGAAAACGTCCAGTTGGCATCCAGCAAGGTGGGGCGAAACGTTGGTTAGTGAATAAATAGTTTTTTGTTACTATATTGAAACTTTTATTGCCCGACGGGTCTATCTTCCTCCAATCGAAATAAAGTAATGATTTTGCCTTCCAGTTAGAAAACGATATACTTACAGAAATATATGTATATACATAGATAATAACGACATGTTACAGATATATTAACATTTATAAACTCTGCAGAATAGAAATCTGGGTTTGTTGCAAAATAGTTTGCTAACATTAATGCATCGATTCTAGGCAAATTTGTACTTTCTGCTTTCATGAAACCGTATTCCAAAGTTGTTTATGAAAAAATAAAAGAAATTAAAATTATTTTAATAAATAAATTAAAAACAGTTGAAAAGTGTGAATCCTTAAATCAGTTTTGTTTGTCTATGTCTAAATGACGTCCCAAATGAAACCATCATGATGGTTAGCGTATTCCTTCTGTTGGCACATAGATAAAAAATCTTAGTTTTTAAAATTAAAATAAAAAAATAATTCTGTAATATTAATTAAAACATATATAATTGGGTTTCTGAATTCACCGGCAATAATATTAACACTATTTGATTTTTTTCTATCGTCAAATACCCTAGTTCTTCATCTTTATGGAATTCTATTCTTTTCTTCTATCATAGTTCTAATACCCTTCCAACCTTCAAATCCCGTATCTTCGTTTACCTTCTGTCCACCCAATTCCGGAAGAATAACAATTGAGTATTTCAAACAAAGTTTATATATTTACTGTACCTAATGTTTCAGAATTTCATTTATTCTTGTAAATATTATATATATATATATGGTTTTTATCATTTTTGTTTTCTATTATTTATTATCAGAAGTGTAAACACTTTAGCATCTTATGTTTTATGATATGACATATGGTTTTACTTTGTTCTATTCTTATTTTATATATTCTGTTAATTATTGTTGTTCATTTTAATCTTTTCAAATTCATTATTTTATTACATTTTATAATCTCATTCTTATTTTGTATTTCACTTCCTGATTCTGACGCCTACATATTATTCTAAAGGGATCGATCCAAGAATAAAAAAAGAATAATATTATTATTATTGTATTAAGTATGTAATAAATAAATTTCAATAAATAAAATTTTTATAATGAGTATGGAATTTAATATCCAAACTTACCACCCCCGGTCAGATCTAGCTCAGAACCTGCTGGACAGTTGCAAACAGCAGGATATTGGATAAGGCCAATACTTTCCCGAATCTTGTAGCGCCCTAAGCGAGCAATCTAATCAAAAGTCAATTTCAAAAACGTTTCAGGACACTTTTCAATTAACTCACTCGAATCTGGCAATAATCGATCCTAACAGCATCGATGCAATCATTAGAAAATGTTTACTCAACTGTCCATAGCTGTTTCGTCAAATTCTGTTTGTCCATAGCTGTTCGATTAAATTCTTTGCAATATGTCTGGAAGATACAAGAATTTTGGGAATAGAAAAGAAGTTGTTTTATAAAATTACGAGCAAAAAAAAAACTATTCATTATACTTTCATTTAATGGTTATTTTTGTTTTCCTCATATGTTAACCCTGAATGAGGTCCTTCATTTCATTTTATATTCCAAACGAAAAACCTAATACACGTATCATTGCGGCATTATTTATAATAGTTTTATAAATTATTATTTACCGAAAATAAAACAACTAGGAAGAAATTAACAAAGAATGTTTAACAAAAATAAATAAGTAAAATAATATATTTTCTTTATCAAATAATCGGTTAAGATTAATTACATTTTGGGTAATTTGAATTCAAAATGAAATTCGGTAAGTCATAGTTGCATTAAATGGAGATTCTTGTTGGAGTATAATTATGCGACAAATTCTTTACTGATTTAATCCTTTATTAAGGATAAGGTGTGCATTATCTGCACACAAATAGTCAAAAATCCTTTTTTTTTAATTTAAATTTTTAAGGATTTACGCCTTTAGAACGCTTCTTTATGAGAATCGTACATTGAAATACCTTATTCCATTGGTAATTCCAGTAATCTGGAAAAGTAATGAAAAAGATTAAAAAATCAACTTCACTGCCAAAAAGATACTTCATCGAGACATATACGAAACAAATATTGCTTTAAAATTCCTAAAACTTGTCTTATACTATTATTTTTAAACTAATTTATATTGTTTATCAATTTATGAAAAAAATTAATAGATTTTTTGAATTTTTAGTGACCCATAGACACATAGTAACACATAGACAATTTTATCTACCTTTTTTTTTTATCCCTCTAAAACAGAAAAAACAATTAATTAGTGAATGCTTTATTATGTGAAAAAGGAATAAATCGTATTGAGTATTACCTTTTACTACCTTTGGTATTTTAAGGTTACCTGTAGTGTTTATTTATTATTTGTGAAATGGCCTTTCTAAATGGTCCTATTTTTAAAATCCGGAGGTGCATATCTACCCTTCTTTTTTTTTTCCGATCCCTCAAAACAGAAAAAAAACAATGTATTAGTGAGTGCTTTACTGCGAGAAAAAGGAAATAAATCGTGTTGGGTATTACCTTTTACTACCTTTGGTATTTTAAGGTTACCTGTAATGTTTATTTGTTACTTATGAAAAATACATTCTAAATGGTACTATTTTTAAAATTCGGAGGTAAGGGGCCTCCTTATATATCTACCTTTTTTTTTCTTTTTTTTTTTCCGAACCCTCTAAAACATAAATAAAAAGTGAATTAATTAGTGCATTACTTGAAAAAGAAAAGTGATTCGTGTTGGGTCTTACCTTTTACTACCTTTGGTATTTTAAGGTTACCTGCAATGTTTATTTGCTATTTATGAAATATCCATTCTAATGGTACTATTTTTAAAATCCGGAGGTGAGGGACCTTATATATATCTACCTTTTTTTTTTTTTTTTTTTTTCCGAACCCTCTAAAACATAAATAAACAGTGAATTAATTAGTGCATTACTTGAAAAAGAAAAGTGATTCGTGTTGGGTATTACCTTTTACTACCTTTGGTATTTTAAGGTTACCTGTTATGCTTATTGTTATATATGATATATCCATTCTAAAAAAAGGTGCTATTTTAAGTCCGGAGGTGAGAGGCCTCCTCGTGTTGGATATCTACCCTATTTGTTTTTTTGTTTTTTTTTCTTACCACCTATTTTATTTATTTAAACATATAGAATTATATATACTACTTAGAACTAAGGATTATATATACACTAATTCAATTTATCTTTGTTTGCCTTACGGCATTATAAGATGATATATCTACCCTAAATGATAGTTACATACTTTATCTAATTTGGAAAACGTAAAATTGGTGCAGTAAAGTAGTTGTAGTATTTTTATAGTATTATTTTGAAAATATTGATGGTATTCTTCATTCTGTATAATCTTATTCTTCATTCTGTATAATCTACTACGTTTCACCTCCTGTTGTTGGGAATTGATGGAACTAAGTGGAAATAATGATAGGTGCCCTTGACCCTTTAGATGACTGTAGATAGTGCTAAGTTGTACAATTGCAGCCCTACCTGGCAACCAAGAGACGGACTACAATCCATTCTGTTCTGCGATCCCTTCAAATGTTAACGAAGCCGATAATGTTTTGGAAATATCTTTGACACTGAAATAATGACGACCCCCAATATAAAGGTCAGCAATGGACAAAGCTGCCTCGTTACAATCGGATTCGCTTCTTTTCAAATCCTGACAACGAACAACAAAATGTGTTATTTTGTTCATTAAGTCTGTGTGAGGGATTTTTCTCTGAAAATCTCATAAATTCACTTCAGAAAAGTA
>NW_027105338.1:92149-94179 GCF_000696795.3 Halyomorpha halys
GCCCATATGAAAATAATGGATTTACCTTGCTGTGATAATTTTAGAAGAAAAGATTGAATTCTTATGATGAGTGGATGTTCGGGGTACATGTTTCTCAAACTTTTTAGAGAGCTCAACGAATCTGAGATTATTACTATAGTTTTCGGAATTATTGAAAAGCAAAAATGAAGGGCTGAAGCTACCGCGTGGAGTTCGGCGGTGTATACTGAGCATAGCTTATGTAATTTAAACTTATGGGTTGAATCGTGAGTGACGAAAGATAAGGCGGTCGAGCTTTCGGATTTGGAACCATCAGTGTATATTAAAAAATAATCCGGTATATTTTCTAGAAGACGAGACAACCGTTCTTTATAGGTAGTAAAAGTTAATATTCAACATGATTTATTCTTTTTTTCCATAATAAAGCATTCACTATTTTCACAAAAAAAAAAAAAGAGATGCTCCTATACTAATTTTTAATGGGGTGTAGATAGTTGACCGTAGATTAATGATTGGAGAAGTTTGTCGGGGGGTACGGTCAGCAAAGAACAACATAAATAAACAAAAACATATTTATTTATTTTATGCCGACGTTTCGACCTGGAACTCAGGTCTTCATTAGGAGTTATGGCGGAGAAGGTAGGCCTAAAACTGAGTTTTAGTTTTTAAACCCCTGACAAACTTCTCCAATTATACTAATTTTTGAATTATAACTCTCCAAAAGTGGATACATAAAATTTTATCAGATAACTTAAACGTCTTATGAATTACACAGTACGATTTATTTTCAGGACCATCAGAGATACGCACATAACCCAGTATTACACCGAGCTGAAGTGGCTCTATCCATCCTTCCGATCCCAGTATTTCCTAGCTTCCTTTCTATTCCAAACAATTATTACTCAACGCCCCTCCTATATCTTAGAAAACCTGCAATTCATATTCTCATTCCAATCCCGTACTACTAGGTCCTGTTTATCTGACATCTATCCACCACCTCACCGAATTGCTGCGTTTGATAAATCGTTTTTTACCCGAGCTGCATATCTCTGGAACTCCATTCCCTTTAACATACGTCATATATCCAACCCTTCCCTCGTCTAAATCCCTTCTATTTAACTACTTTTTACTTCACCAATCTAATCCAATATTATAATAGTACAGATATTTTGTAACTACCTTTTTGTTTTGTTTTTTATTTATTTATTCAGATAGCTTGACAATTTATTTTTTTCATTCTTCTTTGTGTTTAAAATTATTTATAGACAATTTTAATACAAGTTATAATTAAGTGTGGCCATAATGTTTTCTTGGCCAGTAAATATTATTGTAAATTTAAACTTACCCATATAATTGATCTAAACGGACCTTGTTCTAGAATAATAAATTATTTTTCATTTCAACTTTGCATTTATCACTGAAATTTTTTTATAGATGTATTATTACAATTTTAAACTTTCTTCTACTTGACAAACGATCTACACTTCCCACTTATTATAAAAACTAAAACGTTATGATCATCAGACCAATTTGGATATACGGGATTTAACTTTGGGGTTACCACTGTTAAGATCTATTATTCTCGTTATGATATCTTATTGTCTTCTCATTTCCTGATTATAAAATGTTATATTATCAATTATCATATTTCCTTATAGACAATCCATATACTTCTCATTTACTTGATACTCAAATAAATGACAAGTTGATGAGTAATATATAAGAAAACAGGGCTGTTGATATTTTATATAACAATTAGGACAAATCCCTTAAAATGAGTAGGATACACGACAGAATAATTAAGATAGATTAGATAATTGACAGTTTGTCCGAAAAGTCATCCAAAAGATATTAATACAGGGAATGAAAAAAAAATGTTTTCACCTCAAAATAATTAAACTACATTATTATAAACCCTTGGCTAAAGTTGAATTAATGATAATAAATGTTTTAATTAAGTCTTAAAATATTACAAAAATACTTAGATCTGCTTATTTATTATATCATATAGTTAATATAATTTAGTACAAAATTATACACCCTTAGTTAAA
>NW_027105338.1:95118-97566 GCF_000696795.3 Halyomorpha halys
TATAATTAATATAAATTAGTACAAAATTATACACCCTTAGCTTAAGTTAAAATAATGATAATAAATGTTTTAATTAAGTCTTAAAATATTACAAAAATACTTAGATTTTTTTATTGATTATTTCATATAATTAATATAATTTAGTACAAAATTATACACCCTTAGCTAAAGGAGAAATAATGATATTAACTGATTTAATTAAGTTTTAAAATATTACAAAAATACTTAGATTTTCTTATTGATTATTTCATATAATTATTATAATTTAGTAAAATATTTTTCACCCTTAGTTAAAGGTGAAATAATGATAATAAATGATTTAATTAAGTCTTAAAATATTACAAAAATACTTAGATCTGCTTATTTATTATATCATATAGTTATTATATAATATAATGTATAATGCTGCTAGTGCTATCTTTTTTTTTTATTGTTTCCCTCCTTGAGTTTTCTAGCTTTTATTCGAGTGCTGAAGTTTGCAAAACAGTTCATCGACATCTAACCTCATTGCGTGATTGGGGCGCTGTTGCAAATCATTTCTTCTCTTCTTTCCCGGAAGCTTCCTCCGAAATTTTTGAAGCTGGTTCGTGATCATGGAAGAAGTTTTATAATCAGTAATCAGCTTGAACAACTTCCAACCGAAAGCAACTTGTCAAACGCCGGCCGTCGCCCTGAGGGTAACGACTCGCGAGTTTTATTCACTCCGAATCTCCCCGTTACATAGTTCCTAACTCATTTAGCTCAAAATTTCTCCGATAGGTCGTTGTTACTCGAGTGAAAGAATAGGTAGAACTTTTCTCGGCTGTTTAATAAATGGAAAATGTTTATATTACAATAATATTGTGAAACGGTTACAGTAACAGAATAAATAATTAATGGTGAGTTAATCGTTGACTATGCATTTATATAATAAGGAGAAGATGGGTGAGGGAGTAAAGAACACATATAAATAAAAACTTAGTAGTTATTATTAACGTATAGCTAACGTTTCGGCCAGAACTTCAAGCCTTCATGAGGGCTAAGAACAAAGAACAAGATAACAACCAATCAATACAAGGATATACAGATTCATTTGAAAATAAGAAAATAACAAATTTATATTTGTCCAGTCACGGATTGATCAGTATGCTGTGTAATGTAGCAACCCGATGTATTTGGGCAGCATGAATGAATAAAGTATTTCTTTCTCCCTCCTACATAAATACTATTAGCAGAGATAAATTAAGTATGTGATGCTCGCATAATTACTATAGGTAATTATATAAATGTATTTATATTAATTTAAATTACTAATAACTATTGCAATTATTAGATTTCCCAATGGCTAGTGTGTTTATCAGTTTATCAATTATATATCTTTATATTTATAACATATTGTTACCATTGAAATTATATTATATAATGAGGGGTGGTATTGTATAATATGATAGTATAGTACTATTTAAGTATTTATTTACATCTAGTATATAATTGCATAGTTGCTTTAGCCCAGTGGTCACTTATAGATGCCATACTATAGTCAATAGCTCAGGAGAGGAAATTAGAGGTGTGCCAAAAAATAATACTGGAAGACTCATTGTCAATGTGAGCAAAAGAGATCGAATAAAAAATGCTTGGATCCAGAAAGAAACAGAACTCACTGACACACTGAAGATGACAAGATTGAGCAAATGTAAATAGGCAGGGCATCTCTTTCGGTTCGAAGATGACGGATGGTCAAAAATTGCCACAGAATTGGACTCCATACGACCTTCAAAGAAGAAGAGGACGTCAAAAGAAAAGATGGAGCGATGTATTCAAGAGGATGGCAGGACCCCTCTGGTGGAGAGCTGCTAGAGACAGGGATGTCTGGGAGGAGAAATGGAAAGAACTCGCCTCCCAATAGGGCTGGTCACCCCGGGTAGTGCTGACTATTATTGTCCAAAGGTAAGGCATATGCAGGAAAGAATACAGAAAGATAGAAAGAAAATTTATAGAAGTTAATATTTTGTCAATTATTATATATATATATATATTTTTTTCTCTTTATCTTCTTTGAATGTTTATATTGCATTTCGTAAGATTTTAATTTATTGCATAAATAAAAGGCTATTTCATTTCATTTCAGTATATAATTTAAAAAAAACAAAAAACGATAAAGCGAAATTACAAAATGATACAGATAAATGGTTTGCCATGAAATATAATTACATTATAAATGATTACCTCTATAGAGGACTTTCTTTGGTCAAAGCCCATAGACATCTTTCCACTTTTAGCTCCCAGTTCCGCGTCCCAAGTCCTTCTCTCAAGCACGGTGTTCCTTCCACTGTTCTTCATCCAGCTCAATCTTCCTTCCCCTCCATTTTGTTTTCGAGGTGACACCCTTTAGTTATCTGTTTCTTCATTAGCTACCATTAGTCCACGCTACGCCCACGGTGCAGGTGTTGTGTATAAGAGAGAGAGAGA
>NW_027105338.1:98386-99461 GCF_000696795.3 Halyomorpha halys
TACCGTCGCATCCAAGACCAGATCCGTGTCTCCGACTTTTGTAAACGCGACAATATCGGCACATCTCACGAATGCCGTCGGTGTCAATACAATAGACCTCCTCGAAGCAGGTGAAGTCTTTTCTTTCAAGGAACTTCATCAATTCTTCTTTGACCCTGTGGTGCCGGTGTGTTATAAGGAGGGAGTTGTTGGGGCATTTTCCCAGCCCATGAGCAGGTGTTTCAGACTCTCTGCCGCATTTGCGACAGAGGGACCCAATTCTCCTTGCTGTCCACTAGCTCCTGGGACTCCACGCAGGGGTGCGTAGTTGATATTAAGTTTCAGGGCGTTCGCCCATTCTGACCTCGAGAGTACCTACTTGTCGCATACATATCTATTCGCTTTCGGGGTCTTTTTGAAATGGCGAACACCGATACCCTGCCATCTGCAACTGGCCTATTCTTCGAAAGCCTTCTCACGTAACGACTGTTGAGCTCTGTAGAGCTCTCACACTTTGGATGCCCCTATCTACCCCAAGTCTATCAGCACATGCCGCGATTTCGGTTTCGTAACTGAATATAGACTGGAATAGGGCATCCGGAACATTCGACAGTCGCTGGGCATTCACTTGCCTACCGACAAGGCCAGCCGCTGGTATTTTGTTAAATGGATTTCGCTCCATTTCCATTGACTGGTGTCAACCGCTTCTCTGTCCCTCTTCACATGAAGAGATCAGGTACCAAAGTAAATGGTCGGACAAAGACGTTTGCAATAGCGAAAGAGTTAATACGTATCAGAAGCAAGATCCTATATTTCTTTTTTACCTTTCTTTGTAAAGAACAGATATGGTACCATAAAGTTTGAAGTAGGTCCACCGAAACTATTGTTATAGACTATCTATTGTTATAATCTATTTTATTATTTTCTTCATATATGTAATATTTGGATATAATCTTTGGATGGATCTGGCCAGATCACCTTTACTCTCCGTCGTAAACCTCTGCCCTCCTGTCCTACAGTATCCTTTCTAAATACACCACTAATGCCTGTTGAACAGATTCGATACTTAGGACTCCATCTTGACAAGAGACTTACT
>NW_027105338.1:101503-103020 GCF_000696795.3 Halyomorpha halys
ATATTAGCTATAGTAAACTATAGTTTTTTACTATAGTAAAAAAATTAACTATAGTTAGTCAAATCGAGATATTTTGTTTCGATGTTTACTTAAAATGAAGTTTGACTATTGGAATAAATAAATCTGATTGATCAAGCAATCTTACTCCATCCAATGGACTCAGATTGAGCTCACTTATTGTTTATAACTGCAAATTAATGAATGAAATGTGGTTATTCTTAATTAAAGTACTCAAATATGTCTGACAGTGTACTATGTCTGATCAAATCAGTCTGTTGAGGCCACGTAGATCTTCAATTGTTTTCTTTGGTGACTGTTTTATGTTGCTTTAAATTGTAGTTGAGGGTGTGATCCTTAAACAAATATTATTAATAATATATATTATACTTCAACCAAAGTTCACGAACTATGTTAACATCGATGCTCACTCAAAGATGATTCGTTCAATAAAAATACAAAGAGGAACGAGACAAAGAGATATCAATATTCACTAATTCGCTTTATCGAATCCAGAGCACGCTCTAGTTCCGAATCAAATGTCGGCATTTCTTCCATTTTAATGCTGAGGAATATACGCCGCAGTTTTTTCCGGTTTCAATTATTTTCGATGGAAAACGTAGGACCTATTTGTCTCAGTATACGAGCGGGCTTCTGGTGCACTCCAGAACGTAATAATAAAAACACTAACGTACATGGAGGGGGCGATAAAAAATAAATATTTTAAAGGTTAAAGTTTGCTCATGAATTTTAATCTAGCAGACTAAGTCACTATTTTTTTTTTTTTTTTTGCCAAGAGTGTGAGAAGGTTAAGAGCTGCCATCTTGGAATATTGACTATGCCTTAAAGTATAATGCAAGTGGCGCACCCTACCATCCCCTACCTTCATGAAGATGTAGTGTCTTCATTCAAATTTCTCTATAGAAGATTGGAAAATGTGTGTTTGAAAATACTAGTAAAAAGGAAAAGACACATTCCTCTACACTTACACACATACTACATGATGTCATTATTCAAGACGTTTTATGAATGGATAGGAATATTTTATTAATTGTTTATGCAAGTAAACATTTTATTTCCTTAACTTTTTTTTACTATATTTTTTATCTTTTTTTTTATACTTATTATACTTAATTTAATAATCCTTTATTCTGGAAGAGTCTTATGGAATCAAAAGGATTTAGTGAATGACATAAATTCTTCCTTATTAAAAAACAATAGTTTATTTCATATCATCAGCAACGTTTCGGGAGATTTTCCCCATCTTCAGGCTGCTGTTAACAAAAACCTATACATTACATATAATTTTCTCCTATTTGTCATTCTTGCTAATATATTACAATATTAATGTCATTTAATGAGTAAAATTTGCTTTTTAAAATTGAGTAAAAGAAAGGTAATTATTCTCCTAAAATGTATGACCATTAGCAAATTATTATACTTATTTATACATTCAAGTGTTTCCTGAATCTGTTTTTTATTATATTTTCCTTTTAATCTATGTGTTAGTCTTATTCTCG
>NW_027105338.1:103720-106631 GCF_000696795.3 Halyomorpha halys
CTGTAAAGTGGGGCGAAACGTTGGACATTAAAATAGTTTTAAACTATTTGTTCTTTTTTTGACCGCAACCCTGACCATCTACTTATATTTAAATCTTTACGGTCAACTATATATACATATATATTACTTTAATTCTACAGTTTGGTAATTTAAGATTTTATATTATAAATAAAGACATTTAAGTGAACAGTGATTTAACTACTGCATTAATTAAGCACTGTTTATAATAAAAAACTGGCTTTATCGTCATTTGTTTATATAGTCAGTTGACTTTGGGGCTCACGTTAGAACTGCAATCATTTGTCATATTATGGATGCTCAATCTGGTTACGATTGCTTACTCAAGTCTACTTGGAGGGGACTACGATCTACGACTATGATACTCTGCCGTCATTCTCCTACGGCGATTATCTACACGGCCTCATCGTCAACTTAAGCTTAGGTAGACGTCATTCGGGGCCGTCCGTTGCTCAGGTTGTTGAGGTGCAGGTCTAAGCAATCTGAGAACTGCGGGCGGCGCCGGTTCGAATCAAACTGGAGCGTTGGCTCTTTTTATTAAGTGACAGTCCCACAAAATGAAAAACTTGACCTCCCACCATAGTTAGAATAGATTGGTCACCTGTAGTTAACCCTCCCCTCGTATATCAAGAATGACCAGGAAGGGATCATAAGAGAATACAAAGACGTTATTCGTTTTATACAACTGAATGCATTAATTTATTATCGGCCTTAAAACAATTTTTTTTTCGTTTAAGAATAATCGTACCTCTTTTATCTTTTTCAGTTTATAGTAATTATTTCTTTATATTTTTTAAAATAAAATTTTATGTTTTTCATTTAATTTCAATAACACTGCTAACCCTGTATATGTACCTTATTTATGCTGTTAACATATACTTTCCTTTTTGCACAATATTTTGATTCACTTTCGCAATTTCCTTTTCCATTCATTTTCAATTGCTAAATTAACGATCATCAAATCAAGCAGAGCATGGCGTTTTACAATATTAGGAAGTTGGATTCCAATTGTTTGATTTTCTATTAAAAGCATATAGAAAACAAAATAAAAACGGGTAAAATGAATTTATATGTTATGGTAAAGAATAAGGTAAAAAAAATTCTCATAATAAATTTTTTAAAATAATTAAGAAAAGTCAAATATAATTAAACTAAAGGTACAATTTATTCTAACATACATATTTACAAGTGTAAACGAAAATCTGATACATCAAATACAGGTAATATATAAACCAACAGCATATTTTTTTATTATTATCAAAAAAGTAAAAATAAAATTTAATGAATATTATTATATTATACTAATCGACACTTTTATTTGTATGTAATGTAACCAAACGAATTTTAACGATATTGTATGTAAAAAATGTATATTGATCGTACTAAAAGAGCGTAAGGTTGTAAGTAGTTATAGAACTAAAAATAGCATTTTGTAAAATAGATAATAAACTTTTGAAACCTGCAAATAGGAATTTTCACACAAACGGAAAATTAGAATTTTTTTTCTTTGAATTTTAGAAGAAATATTTTTTTGTCCGGTCTCACGCGTTCAGGAAATAAATCCTTAACTCCTTAGAATGTTTTCCAAATCCAACGTGACTGTAACTGTTGGAAAGCTGAATTTCCGCTCTTCCAAGCCTTGTCTATTTCTTTTGGATTCTATGCCTTTATATAAAAGAAAAAGCCGTTTCAAATTAAGATAATTTTCCCTAACGTTTTAATTTATATCTCAAATTTTAATTTACTTACGAAGGTCCGATTTGAACTATTTCGTGCAGTTTAGAGGTTCCTAGGCCACTTTTTACTTTTCGCCTAGATTAGTGGTGTCGTGTTTAGGTTATTTGAATTTTGTTATTTTCGAAAAAAAAATTGTTTGGTTCCTATCGCGCACTAGCAAGAACCATCGGGTATGTGTATATTATTTTTCGATTAAGAGTCACTAAAACAAGTTTCAGTGAAATCGGTTATCGTTTTAATTTATCGAACATAGGAGTTAGGGGAACCTATGAATCAAGGAAATCCCGTGAATCCATTTGATGTATATGGAACATAAAATATCGTAGTTTATCGATCGAAAGTTCATTACTAAGTAGGCCGAGGACCGACTTAATATTCTGAGGTATACTTAAATTTTACTTGATAGGCAACCTAGGGCTAAAGTCACTTTGTAAACCCGAACAAGATTTTGATATCCTACATAGCTAACTACCCATTACTTATAAATATTAAAAGCGACTAAGTGCCCATAAATAAATATTTATTTATTTTTTTTAGTAAACTTTGTGATAAAATCTAATCTAATTTTGTTCACTGCCTCCTCTATACATAGACAATGAAAGAGAAGGAAATGAGTTTTAGCATCGGCGGACATAATCTGTGTATCCACCCTCCCCCTCCCCCCATCGCTATCTCCTCACAGCTTGTTATAATAAATAAACACAGGAGCGGATATCCTTTGAAGACCACTAATGGCGGCCGGATGAAAGCAGCGCCTCCTAAACTGGCAATCACAAGCTTTGTAGCTTCCTCTTTGGCCGGATTTGATTGGCTAATCCCTAGCGAGAACATTCTGGAACCTTCCACTGGAGAGGGAGAGGTGTGTAATGGTTGTTCTGTGCAATCCTCAAATGGTTATTAGTCCTGTAATTTCTGATCAAGGCACCGAGAGGGCTCTACTAGTTCAGATATTCTCAACTACTGTAGTTGGATTAGATTTTGGTGGAATGGAGTATCCAATATATAAACATCAATATTTGTCTGTTCGTATTTTACGCTGTCATACTGTTCCCGATTGTGATTGGGCTAAGAACGGGATTTTATCGGGATAGCTATTCCGATTTCTCCGGAAAAAAATAAAAGACATTAATAAAATTAAACATTTTTAGTGCATGGC
>NW_027105338.1:107799-108292 GCF_000696795.3 Halyomorpha halys
AAGGAAAATGGATAAAAGCGGAGAAAATAAGGGGAAAGAGTAAAATAAAGAAAGGGGAAAGAAAACCAAAAAGAAGAATAAAAACGGACCTGTTCGCTGGAAGGTCGAGCGCCTAATAGTGGCAGCGCAAATAGTGGTCAAACTTAGAATTAAAAACACATTTTTGAAGAATGTAATCACTACAAATTAACTCTGAACCAGTTAGGGATACCAACAAATGTTCCAATGGCGTTGAGAAACGACGAACCCGTAATAGAAAGAGTCATTAAATTCATCTATCTTACATCTCACACATTGGAGCGCGGTATGTACTGCACGGGAGTCTTCCTCGATCTTGAATAAGCTTTTGATCGAGCCTGGGATCCAGGTCTGCTCTATAAACTTCGTCAATTCCTACTCCCAACATACTTCCTTATAATCCGCTCCTACCTCACTGATAGAACCTTTAAAGTAAATCATAACCTAGCCTACTCATCTCTCTTTTCTCAGTCCG
>NW_027105338.1:108895-110133 GCF_000696795.3 Halyomorpha halys
CAATACTGGACCTATCAAATCTTCGTTTTCATAATGATCGGTTAATCGTATAAAGTTTTAAATAAAACTACATAATAAATGTCCTATTTGCTTTTTATTGATTAGAACAAATTTATCACAATAATAATTGAATTATGCTGAACAAGTCTTCTCATTTTTTAGAACGTTAGTAGAGGTTTAACTAATGCGTATAAAAATAATCAAATTACGTATTTTTATTTAAAATCACAAAAATAGCATACTTTAACCAAAATAAAATGAAAATGTAAAATGTATACGAAGAAACTGCCCTTGTGCTTAATCGCGTGGTGTAAGATGCCGCAATCGCTGACAGTACACACCCATACATCTTCTGATTTAGTATATATATTGTTGATCGTATAAACTTAAGTATAAGAAGATGGTCAGGGTTTCGGTCAAAACCGAACAAATAGTTTTTAACTTTTTGCAGGGTTTCATAAGGGTTAAAAAGATATAGAAAACTAAGAACATTATTACAATAAATTAAGGTAGGATACATATTATGTAAAATTAAGTGACAAGAAAATTATATAATTTCATGCAATTTATAGTTTCTTGTAGATTGGTTGATTAGTGTTAAAGTTATTTCTATCTGTTCACTATATATTTTTATTTTATGATGTTATTCACTAAATAGATATAATAGATAATTAATTAAATCATTAATACAATGGTTAAATAACTGGATATATTAATTGTTAGCAAACTTTCAACTATATTCAATTAATCTATCTGCATCCCTAAATCTATTGCAAAGCACTGCCGTATCTGCTAGTCTAATATATACTTTCAAAATATTTTGACTCAGGTACAAACCAAATACAGGAATTTCGGAGAAAATATTTTAAAATTGTAGCTATGAGTCTAATATTTCAAATTATCTTATTCTAGGTAGGGTCTTAGATGTGCGAGCCCATAGGTACATCGAGGTAGAAATCCCAGAAAGCATTCATGTACAATATGAAAACCATATATAAAATTCATAGAAATTAATAAAATAGATCATTATCATTAACATTAATTAATTATCATAAATAATTTTAGATAATTACATTCAATAATTACCTAATAGATTCAATAGACAAATGAATAAAAATATAACATAGTAATTAGAAGGTTGTGGGGGCACTATAGGCTCCTTAGAAAAAAGGACATTTAAACTAAGATCAGAAACAATACTGGACCTATCAAATCTTCGTTTTCATAATGATCGGTTA
>NW_027105338.1:110414-110957 GCF_000696795.3 Halyomorpha halys
TGGTTGATTAGTGTTAAAGTTATTTCTATCTGTTCACTATATATTTTTATTTTATGATGTTATTCACTAAATAGATATAATAGATAATTAATTAAGTCATTAATCCAATGGTTAAATAACTGGATATATTAATTGTTAGCAAACTTTCAACTATATTCAATTAATCTATATGCATCCCTAAATCTATTGGAAAGCACTGCCGTATCTGCTAGTCTAATATATACTTTCAAAATATTTTGACTCAGGTACAAACCAAATACAGGAATTACGGAGAAAATAATTAAAATTTGTTGCTACAAGTCTAATATTTCAAACATTCCTAGTCTATGTAGGGTCTTAGATGTGCGTGCTCATATGTACTCGGAATGTTAGTTACACATTACAAAAACTACAACAAAAGGTTTATTTCAAAGTAGTAAGCAGAAAGCTCGAGGTAGAAATTCCAGAAAGCATTCAGGTACAGTATGAAAACCATATATAAAATTTTTAGAACTTAATAAAATAGATCATTAAAGTTGGGATTCAATGTGGGCCGTACCACTC
>NW_027105338.1:112901-114669 GCF_000696795.3 Halyomorpha halys
ACTGAAATCAATAGTTAATTTACATGTAAGTTATAATTAATTTTTTTATGATGATAATATGATCAATATATGATTATTCCCTCGTTCTATTCTCCAAACCATAATAAATAAATAAGTAAGAAGTCTAGAAAATATGCTCATTTTCAACGAAAAAGGATGAAGAAGAAAATCCGTGAGGCTGTTGTTGAAAAATAAAGTACCTAAGCTGAGGAATAAAGGGAAATTAATTTTTTACATGCGTAGGAGAAAGTACACAAAGGCTCTACTCACATGGAAAATCTGCTCAGGACATTATTAAATGCTAAGTCCCTAAAACGGGAAATCCCTTTTGAAAAATTATATCTTTTATAACAAGCCTTTACCCGCCTAACCCCTGTGGGGGGGAGGGGAGGGTGGCGTACTTGATAGAACGCCTTTTGGCGTACTTGATAGAACGATAAGAAAATTAGCTAGGTGTATCCAGCACCGACTTTTCAGATATAATTATTACATGATTATTAAAAACAAGAATAAAGTAGTTTATCACGGCGAAAACTCTCGCATTAGACATCATTCCTTCTTCTCTTTAACTAACGGCCTAAACTTCTAATCAATTACAAAAGACTGATCTACATGGCTATAATAACGCCTATCTGGATATATGAAGTTGAGCTTTGTGGCTGCATTAACCTATCGAGTCTTTTAAACCTACAGTTTAAAATCCTTCCTAAAATCCTTAATGCTCCTTACTTCGTTACAAAGCATTCTTCAGGACCTCAATGTCCCATATGTTGCCGAATTACCCAGAACCAGTTTCCAATCTTTCCACGATAAACTTCCCGACCACCCAAACCCACTTTTTTATAACCTGGCCTCTCCTTCATTACCAGGTAATCCACCTGGGTGTCTGAAAAGAAGGTGGCCTCGAAATCTTCTCCTTTATAAATGTTATTGGAGTTCTATCAATAGGTAGATTCTCCAAAAGACTATATCATGCAATTTATATAACCAACATCAAATTTACTTGTGTATAATTTTTAATTAAGTTGTAAATATCAATAAATACAATATAAAAAAATAAAGGAATCATAGATGTTTATTGATCTGTGGTCCTGTTCGTGTTGATGGCTGCTAGATAACCAAGAAAGTAAGAAATCAAAAAACATCACAAATTTGTGCCTTAAAAAAATAAAATTACTTTATTTATTAATTGTTTAGTTAAATAAAAAATGTATCCATTTTAGTCTCAAAACATTTTTATTCTATTTAAAGGTCTGACGTTTCGGCCAATTCGGCCATCCTCAGGGACAATTTTAATACAATTTTAGAACTAAATTATTTAAATAACAACGTCATCCATGCTATTCTGCTCTGGTCAATACAACAAATTACCCAAGATTGTTGTGATAAATTTTTAACAAGTAGTTTACTGTGATTTTGATGCAAAAATTTACTAACTAGGGCAATTTGTTGGATTGATCAGGGTAAAATAACCTTTATGAAGTTGTTTTTAAAATTGTCCCTGAGCATGGCCGAATTGGCCGAAACGTCGGAGTTATAAATAGAATAAAAATGTTTTGTGATTGAAATGGATAAAATTTTTATTTAATTAAACAATATTAACCAGTCTCAAGAATGTGTTAAGACTATAAATAATGTTTATTTATTAATTTATTTTCTGTGAGTTTAAGCACACGCGTTGGTGTAAGGAACTTTCTGTATGTTGACATTCATAGATGCAATTTTCGATTATGAGAACAAACAGTTTTTCATTTCTAACACGTATACA
>NW_027105338.1:114719-118599 GCF_000696795.3 Halyomorpha halys
TATCCATTTTAGTCTCAAAACATTTTTATTCTATTTAAAGGTCTGACGTTTCGGCCAATTCGGCCATCCTCAGGGACAATTTTAATACAATTTTAGAACTAAATTATTTAAATAACAACGTCATCCATGCTATTCTGCTCTGGTCAATACAACAAATTACCCAAGATTGTTGTGATAAATTTTTAACAAGTAGTTTACTGTGATTTTGATGCAAAAATTTACTAACTAGGGCAATTTGTTGGATTGATCAGGGTAAAATAACCTTTATGAAGTTGTTTTTAAAATTGTCCCTGAGCATGGCCGAATTGGCCGAAACGTCGGAGTTATAAATAGAATAAAAATGTTTTGTGATTGAAATGGATAAAATTTTTATTTAATTAAACAATATTAACCAGTCTCAAGAAAGTGTTAAGATTATAAATAAAGTTTATTTATTAATTTATTTTCTGTGAGTTTAAGCACACGCGTTGGTGTAAGGAACTTTCTGTATGTTGACATTCATAGATGCAATTTTCGATTATGAGAACAAACAGTTTTTCATTTCTAACACGTATACACGTAGATAGGAACTTATTTATCAAAAAGTTTAATTATAGAGCAATGGTTGCCCTCTAGTATATAGAACTAAAATAGTTTTAGTTCAAACTACAGCTAATTTTATACATGGCTTTATAGTTTAGAATAATAATCATATGTTAGGAATGGAGCGCTATCTATGTTGAACGAACTCTCTTAAATTCTGAGTAGCGCAAAAGTTTTCTACTGATGGAAAATTCATGAGCTTGTAGGTTTAACATACTTTCGGTCATAATTTATCCTATATTTCCTTTTCTTACTGTATTCGTCCCATTGGCTTAATAGATTTATGTATATTTATTCTAATGTATGCAGGCAAATATTATTTGGGAAGTTTTAGATTCACTTATCATATTTTGCGTGTGCTTAGTATCAATTTTATCTTACGAAAAGTAAGGAGAGAAATTCTTTTGTGGCGGCAGTGGGGGTTTAAACTGAACTTACCAAAATTATTAACCAGTATCAAGTTTCCCAATAACAGCATAAATAAAAAGTGTATCTTCATTAAGAAACAAAAAATTAATTAAAATATTTCTTAAACCCACTATTTACAAACCATAAAAAAATTGTCATTATTTAAAACGAATTGTCATTATTTAAAACGAAAATAATAAATGTATATAGATTGAATTTAAAAAAATTTAATTTAATGATTACTATTAAAAATTATTTTCAAAACATTTTAGTAGCACTTTTAAAAAAATAAATAGTTTATTATTCATAGATTCGAACTCAGGGTCTTTGACTGGCCAGGTACAGATCATAGTCAACTCAATATGGTGTCGATAAGTGACGGTCGACTGACTTAGTCCAAGTTTCTAGGCTTAAGTCATAATACATGTTTTCTATGCGGGCTTAATTCCTACTCCCATACTATATTCAATTCAAAAATACAACAATAAACAATACATGTATTTACGTATGTAACACACACAAATATATACGATTGACTATATTAATAAATATAACACACCTCACCCGGATTGAACAATGGTGCAACCAATGGCGGATAAAAGACAACGAATCGAAATGCACCCACATAACTTTCACTCGCCACCGCAGCTTCTGTCCACCTGTTACTCTTAATAATATTCCTCTACCCAGATCCAACAGGGCAATACCTTGCATTTAGACAAATGACTCACCTAGAACCAAAATACTAGACTTAAAAGACAAGAACTCAACAGACGATTTAGCCAACTATACCGACTGCTCAGCCGGACCTCTCATCTCTCACTAGAAAACAAACTTCTAATTTATAAGACTATACTCAGCCTATCTGGTCCTTGAACCAGGTCGGACTTGAACTTTGGGGAACAACTAAACCGTCGAACTTCAAACGTATCCAATCCGTTCAATCCAAAATCCTTAGAACCATAGTTAATGCACCATATTACGTTTTCAACAGAAAAATGCACCATGACCCTCATATCTCTTTTAACCTTGACCTCATACCAACCAAATTCTCAAAATTTCATATAAATCTTTCCAACCATCCGAATCCTTTGGCTCAATCCTAATCTAGTTCCACTCATCGCTACAATCCACCTAGAAGGTTGAAAGGCAGTGGCCAAGAGATTTATTATGAAATAAAAATGGACAATTGGAGTTCTGGCAATAGTCAGATTCTCCACTCAAGTTGAGTGTTTGCGGCTTTAACGCACTTGCTCAGCCTCCACTGACTCATTACAATTGATGCGGCGAGAGGGATGCGCTGGGATCTTAAGATCTCTGCTCTACTGCTCACACGTGAGGGATAGAGTGTGCTCAGGGACCCTCAGGTCGATTTTGTAAATATTTTATATAAGGTTAATAGACATCTGTACTTAAAATGGTTTTTGAGATATAAATTTTTCAAAATAAATTCACTAACTACTGATCTTTCAGTACATCCCATACAACATTTTTATGAAATGTTGCTTTTTAGAAAGCTCTATTAGGGCATGTTTAGCAACATGCTTTAGCAGTTATTTACAATTAGAGTTATTTACAATTTAATGTAAATAACTCTATTCTAGCTCATATTTTAGCAAATTTACTCTTCTTTAAATGACGTTCACTTAGATTTTCTTGTGTTGTTTCTACTTTTTAAGATATAGAGCTCCGAATAAAAAATTACTTATTTTTAACGTTTGGAACCAGCCATTTTTTATTCCCCCTACCTATACTTGTCAGACTCATCAATATTGACTAGTAATTATACATAGTTTTCAATTAAGTAATCAAAAATTGGGACAAAATAACTCCCTGTTTTTTTCTCTTAGGCTCTTGTACTATAAGGTTAAGTGTTCAATGATGGAATTAGAGAACAAGAAATCGTGGGGATTGGTTGGCTGTGTAGGAGGCCACAGTTCTTCTAAGCGGAGTAATGTAATAATAATAACATAATAAATACATTTTAAAAATAAATTAAATGAAACACAATTACTAATAATTGGTAGATGTACTGCAAAACGCGCTCAGGTAAACGTGACTTTAAAGTTTTGAAATTTGTATTTTTCAAGCTCAAGTTTCATAGAATCTTTAATATACATGAGATAATTGGACTGAATAGTTAAATAATATAATTTTATATACCAAGTTAATTGGAACATTTAGAAGGTAGAAGGTGGTTAGGAGATCGTTCTATCGTCCTAACCACCTTAAATACTCACTAGAAAACAAACTTCTAATTTATAAGACTATACTCCGACCTATCTGGACCTATAGACTTGAACTTTAGGGAAAAGCTACATCAAACGTATCCAATCCTTTCAATCCAAAATCCTTAGAACCATAGTTAATGCACCATATTACGTTTTCAACAGAACACTGCACCAAAAACTTCATACCCCTTTCGTTTTTTACGTCATACCAACCAAATTCTCAAAATTCCATATAAACCTTTCCAACCATTTTAATCCTTTGGCTCAATCCTTATCTAGTTCCACACATCCCTACAGCCCACCTAGAAAGTTGAAACGGCAGTGGCCAAATGACCTATTGTAAAATAAAAACGGGCAATTGGAGTTCTGGCAATAGTCAGATTCTCCATTAGTGGAAAGAGCTCGAATTAGATGGATTGGACATCTAGGAAGGATGCTCGATCAAAGGATATCCAAGAAGATGCTACATGGGAAACCAAGTATGAAAAGCGGAGAAGAGGACGTCCACCGATCAGATGGCTGGGCAATGTGGAGGAGAAACTAATAGTACAAGAGCCGGGAAGAAGTAGTTTTTATGATATTCACATATGAATATAAATTTGGCAAATGAAAATTTGTCCGAACAACTATAAATCAATTTATTTTAGCAAATTTCATGA